>NW_024738975.1:115000-122500 GCF_018991925.1 Homarus americanus | reverse complement strand
AGATAGTATATAGAGGTGTATTAACGCAGTGTCTCTCTCATCCTTCTCCTCTACACAGGTCGCGACGGTCTAGTGCGGCGGCGGGTTGTTCCACACCTCAACCGAAGAGTTTTGCCTATGGCGGTAAGTACTGACAGCACCCCCCTCTTACCTGTACTGTAACTAAATCAGCCATTATGTCAGGACGTCCGTAAATCAGTCATTATATCAGGACGTCAGTAAATTAGTTCGTTATTTAGTCAGTTGGTAAGTTAATTAGTCGTTTAGGAAGTTAGATTTAGTAAGGAATTAAGGTAAACACGATCAAGTCTACGGTATATTACCATCGTGTTATACTAAGTCGTACGTGTGTTATAGAAATGGAAATATAATAATATGGGTAACTATAGTGTTTTAGGTGTTTAGTATAAGTTGATGGGATTGGATATTATGTGATAAAGAGTTTGATTATAGTGGTTTTATATATATACCTAAGAGATATATTCCTGGGTGTATGATTGTATTTTTGTATGATTTTATATTTTTTTTTTTGGGAGGGAGGGAGGCGTATACAGTACAGTAAAGGTTGTAGTTTTTTGTAGTGAAAAGGTGTTTCTCTCTCTCACACACACACACACACACACACACACACACACACACACACCAAATTTTCAAACTTAGATTAAAAGACATCCAAATATTCACACTACCAATAAACACCTGCAAATATCTATACCTCAAATACCTTAATTATCTAACATACTATATACCTGTACCTGTAATTTTCAAAGATAGAGAATACCTGTATACTATATATTGGCCTCTAGTGTAAGAGTGAGAGAGAGACATTAATCAACAGGAGGGTAAGTCAGTAGTGGCGGTGTGAGGCTAAACTACAGTATATTGCTCACACCAGATGACGTGGTTGGGCACACCTGTCACGTGACGCATACCAGGTGTGATGCTAATATAGGGACCTTGGCGTTAGGGTGTGGTGGGGTGGGCGGGTGGGTGGGCGGGTGGGTGGTTGGGTAGTGTGTTAGTGAGTGTTTTTTTCTTGTTTTATTTGTTTGTTTTTTCTTGTTTATGTGGGGGGTAAACACACATGCGGAGAGAATTATTGATAAAGGTCTTTTTCTCGTAAGTAAATATAAACTAACGCATCTATGTACAGTCTAATGCCTTATATTCCCTCCACCTTTACCTCAGCTTGCGTCACATCCTCAGTCACAGGTAACATTGTAGCTGTAACGTGACTGTATCGTAACTAACTGTATCGTGACTGTAACTGCATCGTGACTGTATCTGGTTACACATATATGAAGCATTTATAAGTGCATGTTTGTTTTGACGTCATGTTGTTTATATAATTCTTGTTCAACTTTAATAACTTTTGATGTACTCATAACTACAACACAGTTAACCTGTTACTGTATTCTAGGAAATTTAAATGAAAATATGTATATACAGTAAAGTTTATTAATATTGTATAAAATGTATGAATTCGTTTCATTCATTAAGTAATTTACACATTTTGAGACGTATTTAAATTAGCTTTAGAGGTCAATATGGATCACGGGATATGGCTTGGTATTATGAGAGAAACATCTACATTATTGTTTTTTAAGACATTGATTATATTATAGAAAATGGCTATAAGACATCATTTATATTCAGACATGTGTTGAAATAAGAGTTATCACGGCGTCAACATCAGTGTCACATGACTGTACATGACGCTGCCTGACATCTTGATTTAAGACATGTTCCCTTCACATTGTTCACGGGAAATGACATAGTGCTGTTGAGGAAGCCGGGGGGAGTCTATTTATACATGCAGTGGCAGCCAACAAGGGGCGCTCACACACACACACACACACACACACACACACACACACACACACACACACACACACACACGCCATTTTTTTTTAATAGTCTTTACTTCACACCTGTTTTTTTTCTAATTATTAATTCTTCGCTCATTAATTTCTACACGACACCTTAATTAATTCTCCTGGGGGCGGCAGCATCATTAAAGTGGTTATTGTCTTACGGCATGAACACCTTCCCTGGCGAGCTTAGCGCACCTGTCTAAAAAAAAAAATACAATAAAATAGAAAATAAAATAAAAAAAGTTGCCATAAAGGTCATCAATGGGTTATTAGAGACCTTATCTGGTTATGAAGTCTCTGTATATAGTTTCGACGCCATTTTTGTTGTTGGGGTCACCTTTGTCGAGTCATATAGCCTTGAGTAAGCTCGTTCTAAGCGCTCTCACGTCACCGATTACAGGAAGGGGGTTAATGTATGACCCTGTGAGAATCTGGTTATTGAGTGAACTTTTGACCCCCCTCCTCTTGACCCCACCCCCCCACCCCCCCACCCTTCCCTCCCTCCTTTCTCCCTTTGACCCACCTACCTCCCCTTGACCCCCACCCACTACCCCTCCCTCTCCTCCCTGGGCCCCCTCTCCCTCCCCTCCACCCCTCCTCCCCTCCACCCCCTCTCCCCTCCCTTCACCCCCTCCCCTTCACCCCCTCCCCCCCTCCCCTTCCCCTCTCCCCCCTCCCTCCCCCTCTCCCCTCCTTCCCCCTCTCCCCCTCCCCTTCATCCATCCCTCCCTCTTTACCCCCTCTCCCACAATCCCTCTCTCCCTCTTCCCCTCCCTCTCATTTGCCCCTTAATACCACCTCTCTTTTCCTTTCACCTTCTCATATTCCCATATCTCTTTTTCTCTCTCTCTCTCTCTCTCTCACCACACACCTCTTATACCTCCTCCACCCCTACTACCCCTTTCCCTCCCATCACCCCTCCTGCCCCTCTCACACAACACCCCCCCTCTCCTCTTCCCTCCCCCTTTAACATGTTTCCCCTGCCATCTGGAATAGTGTAGCGGCCTAAAGCATTTCTTCTGTCATATAGAGACGCCAGGATTTAGTGATCCTTCGTCCGGGCATCACAAGGGGATCTCAGGATACAATAGTTGTCGTACGTCGGATAGCACTTGCGGTACGTCGGCTGTTTCTGGTTGTACATTTGGCAGCGCAGTCAGGTTGTCTAGTAATGTGGGCGATCCAGGGAGCTGTCTCTGGTCGGCTGGTCGTACGCCTGGTCACTCGGGGTAGGACCGAGGTCACTGATCTTACGTTTGGCATCGCGAGGAGTTTAAGGCTTGGACTGGTCTGGGTCACTAGTCGTACGTCTGACAGCGCTGCACCGTCTGGTTGACTCTCACAACTCACTCAGCAACATGCCACTTCTGACGTCACAGGCAGAGGGGCTGGAGACCATCACCAGCATAATACTTACGGTCCCGTTTGTGTGTGTCTGTCTGTCTGTCTGTCCGTAACAACCCCTTTTCCTTTCTAGTGTTTATTTACATTTTCTTTGGGTGATTTTTTTTCCCCTTTGGTTGGGTGGGGTGTGGGGTGTCTTATGAGTTTTCTTTTCCTCAATAGATGGAGTTTTGTCTTTGTGTCTCATTTTGGATCCTTCTATAAGTGTTTTCGTGGTAATAGTGTGACTCATCATGACTTGCATCTATGAGTTAACTCTTTGTCATTTTCTCATGCTTTATGACATCACTTTCTCTTGACTCTCAGTTGTGAATTTTGTTACTTTCTCCATGTACTTCCCTCTAGCGTTTAGTCATATATAAGACAATATAAAAAACTGTCCCGTAGAACAGTTATTATTTCCTGTTTCATTGACTCTTTTTCTGGACTTTCTTTGGTGTATAGATTTTGTGACTTTCCCTCCATGACACACCCTCAAGACATCTCGTATTTGTGAGTATAAATACACCGCTACAAGAGCCTGTTTGGCAGGTGGTCCGACGAGACTTGACGTGGCTGTGATGAGGACTTG
Source organism: Homarus americanus (assembly GCF_018991925.1). Lineage (NCBI taxonomy): Eukaryota > Metazoa > Arthropoda > Malacostraca > Decapoda > Nephropidae > Homarus > Homarus americanus. The sequence continues at coordinate 118,651 of NW_024738975.1, read as the reverse complement.
CCAGGGTGGGGCAGGGGCAGGGCAGGGCAGGGCAGGGCAGGGCAGGGCAGGGCAGGGCGGGGCGGGGCGGGAGCTGCCATCACAACACTAGGGATAAACAGAGGGGGTGCCTCTGTTATGACCGCTGGCAGGAGGTCACCAGATAGTTGTTACTACGTGTGCCGTGACATCCATCATCCGCCTGCCCACCCAACCATCGACCTCCACAACCCGCCGCCGCCCGTCGCCACCCACCGCCACCCACTTGCAGTAGATGTGGCGCCAACGTTCATTTAGACCACAGCGGCACTGTTTAGGCCAGGGGTAAGGAGGTGATGTAGGTGGTGGTTATGGTCTTGTCTTGTCTCCCGCTCTTTCTCTTCTCCCCCGCCACTTATCCCTCCCCACCTATCTCCCCCACCCCCCACCTATCTCCCACCCCACCACCTATCCCCCCCACCCTATCTCCCACCCCCACCACACCCCCACCTATCTCCCCCAGCCCCACCGCCTCTCCTCCCCCCACACACAGGGCAGGGTGTGGTGTTGTGGCGGAGGCACGTAGGCCACGGCTGATCTGTTTTGTGTGTGTGTGTGGGGGGCCACTTCGTGCATGCTGATTACCTGAAGTTACGTGTTACTCTGACACTGGCCCTCACACATCTGTCACTCACCCTCACGCACCTGTCTTCCTTCACGCACCTGTCACTGGTCTCCACACCTGTCACTGGCCTTCACACACCTGTCACTGGCCACACCTGTCACTGGCCTTCACACACCTGTCACTGGCCTTCACCTCATCTGGCCTTCCCTGTCACTGGCCTTCACACACCTGTCACTGGCCCACACCTGTCACTGGCCCCTCCACACACCTGTCACTGGCCTCCACCCCGTCACTGAGCCATCACACACACACCTGTCACTGGCCCCTCCACACACCTATCACTGGCCCTCACACACCTGTCACTGGCCCTCACATACCTGTCACTGGCCCTCACACACCTGTCACTGGCCTTCACACACCTGTCTGGCCCTGCCCCTGTCACTGCCTTCCCACCTGTCACTGGCCCTCACATACCTGTCACTGGCCCTCACCTCCTGTCACTGGCCTTCACCTGTCACTGGCCTCACATACCTGTCACTGGCCCTCACCTCCTGTCACTGGCCTCACACACACATGTCACTGGCCCTCACACCTGTCACTGGCCTTACACACCTGTCACTGGCCCACACACACACACCAACCTGTCACTGCCCCCACACACACACACACACACCTGTCACTGGCCCTCCCCACACACACCACCTGTCACTGGCCCTCACACACACCTGTCACTGACCCTCACATACCTGTCACTGGACCTCACATACCTGTCACTGGCCCTCACATACCTGTCACCTAGCCCACTTACATCTGTCACTTGCCCTCACACACCTGTCAATGGCCCTCACACACACCTGTCACTGGCCCTCACCACAACTGTCACTGGCCCCTCACACAACTGTCTGCTCCTCCACACACAACTGTCACTGGCCCTCACACAACTGTCCTTGGGCCTCACACACAACTGTCACTGGCCCTCACACAACTTCTCCTTTGGCCCCTCACACAACTGTCACTGGCCCTCACCTGTCCTGCCCTCCACCTGTCACTGGCCCTCACACACCTGTCACTGGCCTCTCACACACCTGTCACTGGCCCTCCACCTGTCACTAGCCCTCCTGTCACTGGCCCTCACACACCTGTCACTGGCCCTCACACACACGATAATCAGTAATGCTGTAGTATATAGACTTAACACAATTAATGTTTTTAGGAAACTTGATTAATTTTTATTCCTTTTTCTTATAACCCGACCCGTCAAACTACTTTCACATCAACCGTCCGTCCGTCCAACCAACCGTCTGTCCGTCCGTCCGTCCGTCCGTCCATCCATCCATCCATCCATCCATCCATCCATCCATCCATCCTTCCGTCCGATCAATCGTCCGTTCGTCCGTCTGGCCGTCCCGCTGTCAATCATGATTTAATTTCAAATTGATTATATTATGTAATTACTGTAGATGGCTCCATAAATCTCAGCTAAACTAATTTTATTAATAAAAAGAAAAAATTTCCTTCGGTGAGATTGACCTTGGAGGAGTGAGAGGTCAGGGTCATGGGGTCGTTATGTGACCTTGAGACGATAGTTATGTGGAGAATTATATGAAACCACAATTGAAAGTATATATATATATATATATATATATATATATATATATATATATATATATATATATATATATATATATATATATATATATATATATTATTAAGCGTATTGCATTTATTGATATATGAATTTAACTTAATTTTGGAGTTATATGCATTGAGTACCGGATTATAGGCCTTGAGTACGGGATTATAGACCTTGAGTACAGGATTATAGACCTTGATTACAGGATTATAGACCTTGAGTACAGGATTATAGACCTAGAGTACAGAATTGTAGGCCTCGAGTACAAACTATTTCATTACATCGATCTCAAGAGTACATAAGGGATAATACCCCTTATACTACTGGTCTCTATAATATAATTTTTTTTTTCTCTACGGGTATTACAGACACAGGTCACCGACCCACATCAGGGCCAGGGAAAACGTAATAACAATAATAATAATATTTCAGATAAATATTAATTCATAAGTGTTATATATATATATATATATATATATATATATATATATATATATATATATATATATATATATATATATATATATATATATATAGAACCTTATGAATTATTATGATCTTAATATTCAGTTATATTACCCATATATAATTATGTCAAAGTTAGATCTATATATATATATATATATATATATATATATATATATATATATATATATATATATATATATATATATCTTTAAGACAGCTCCTATATTGGTGTCACTTTGTTTGGACGTCTGTTTGTTTTGATTTTTCTTCCTCATATTCCTGTCCGTATTTCTGTCCACATTCTTGTATACATTCGTTCGTAGTCTCTTCCTTCACACAAGGTGACAAGACATGGTGGCACCTTTTGGTATGGTTGTGTGTGTTACATAAGCCAGCCAGAGGGGCAGTGTGACCTATATTTTACACTGTAGTGAACTTCAAACTGAAAATTGTCTCTGGGCCCCGCCTCTCACGCACCATTTAACTGTGAGGGTATGGAGTGGGTGTGGTGATAGGTGGTGGTGGTGTGGTGCGTAAAAGTGTGGTGGAACGTGAAGGTGTGGTGGTATGTTATGGTGTGGTGGTGTGTCATAGTGTGGTGGTATGATCATGGTGTGGTGGTGTGTCATGGTGTGGTGGTGTGTCATGGTGTGGTGGTATGTCATGGTGTGGTGGTGTGTCATAGTGTGGTGGTGTGTCATGGTGTGGTGGTATGATCATGGTGTGGTGGTATGATCATGGTGTGGTGGTATATCATAGTGTGGTGGTGTGTCATGGTGTGGTAGTGTGTCATAGTGTGGTGGTGTGTCATAGTGTGTGGTATGATCATGGTGTGGTGGTGTGTCATGGTGTGGTGGTGTGTCATGGTGTGGTGGTGTGTCATGGTGTGGTGGTGTGTCATGGTGTGGTGGTGTATCATGGTGTGGTGGTGTGTCATGGTGTGGTGGTGTGTCATGGTGTGGTGGTG
>NW_024738975.1:37500-110000 GCF_018991925.1 Homarus americanus | reverse complement strand
ATTTTTTAAAGTATCGGTAATCGTGAATGTTATCTCCGTACAGCTGAGACTTATAAGTGGTTAAGAGGTTACTAATACAACATTATAGGGTTGTAATTCATGTCTTATCGGGTTTGACATTGAGGTACAGACATACGGTCATGAGGCAATAAGTGCACGAGATATACCTGTCGGGACGGTTTCTAGTGACGCACACTATGAAGCTTATTATATCCGTGTTACGTTGATTCTTTCTTTACACTGTAACCCTGAAAATGCAAGGTCTTTTTTTTTAATGGGTCGTTATCACACTTGCAGGCTGAGAGACAAAATAAACTCTATGCAAGGTCATGTGCATATTGGGAAGGTCACCTGGCATGCCTGGAGGACTTTAAACGACAACCTTGGTGGTAGATCAGCTCTGTGTTGTATTGTACTGTATTATGTTGTGTTGTATTGTGTTGTGCTGTATTGTGTTGCGTTGTATTGCTTTTTGTTGTGCTGTGTTATATACTGTATAATCTTTCCTGTCCATATAATATTTCTAAACAACCCTTCAATTACCCATCCCCTGCCCTTGCCCCCTCCCTCACCCCCCTGAACCCACCCCCTCATCCCCTGACCCACCTCCCTCACCCCCCCCTCTGACCCTCCCTCACCCCTACACCCCTCCTACCATTGCCCAGTTTCATATTGTGTCCATATTTGCTGTTCTCGGGCTTGATAACTTTCCTCCCCACACATATATATCCCTCCACATTCCTCCTCTTACCTTCCCTTCCAGTTTCCATCTACCTTTAACCTCTCCCATCCCTTCCTCTCCCCCCTCCCAGTTATCCATCAGATCACTTACCCTACTCGTTCCCTCCCCTCCCCTCCCCTATCCCCTCCCCGCCCCTATCCCTTCCCCGCCCCTCTCCCCTCCCCACCAATTCATCACATCACCCACTGCCCTGGTACACGTCACCAAGGTGTGGCTCATAAACAGTTGTCATTAGCATCAGCAGGTAAGGGAGGTGGACGGGGGTGTAGGGGTGGACGGGGGTGTAGGGGAGGACAAGGGTGTAAGGGGAAGATATGGGTGTAGGGTGAAAACAAGAGTGTAGCGGGAGGATAGTGGGGAGGACAGGGGTGTAGAGGTGAAGACAGGTGTGTAGAGGTGAAGACAGGTGTGTATAGGTGAGGACAGGTGTGTAGGGGGAAAAACAATTAAATAGAAAAAATACTCATCATAATTTTACGGGATCGAGTCGTCTATATTTATAAAAAAAAAAAAACACTCCAGCTCTCCTTTTATGTGGTTTCGAATCATCTCTCTTAACTCGTAAAGACTCGTATTCGAATCCTCTCACTGAATTCCACTCGCATAGGTTTAAATCCCCCTGTACGTCACTTGAACCCACTCCTGTGAGGTTGAATCCTGTACGCAGCGTCTAATCCCACTTATCTATAAAGGTTTCAGTCATCTGAAATGGAATTCTATCACTCTTGTGTAGGTTCAGATCCTCTATATATACTGTATATAATTATATCAGTTAAGCTCTTTCATATAAGAGTTCTAAGCCTGCCCCCCCCTCTCTCTCTCTCTCTCTCTCTCTCTCTCTTGTATATGTAATTCAATGCCTTGATGTTGTGATGTAGATATGTTGTGACGTACATATGTGTGACGTAGATATGATGATGTATTGCGTAGATTTGATATTGTGACGTAGATATAATGTTGTGACGTAGATATGATGTTGTGTGACGTAGATTTGGTGTTGCGTGACGTAGATGTGATGTTGTTACGTAGATATGATATTGTGACGTAGATATGATGCTGTGTGACGTAGATATGATGTTGTTACGTAGATATGATATTGTGTGACGTAGATATACTTCTCTCCTTATTTGGATTGTGTTTGATGTATAAATGTTTATTAATAATATACTGATGTGTTTACTGTGTATATGAATATTAATGGTATCTTGTGTGTGTTAAATGTTTATATATCTGTTAACGATATCTAGGCGTGAGTGTTTATATCTGTTAACGGGATCTTGTTAATGTACAATATATATCCGCAGTTCACGTATTTGTTTATTGTTTACACCTCAGTTAACGTAACCCTTTACTGTTTACACCTCTGTTAACGTAACCCTTTACTGTTTACACCTCTGTTAACGTAACCCTTTACTGTTTACACCTCTGTTAACGTAACCCTTTACTGTTTACACCTCTGTTAACGTAACCCTTTACTGTTTACACCTCTGTTAACGTACCCTTTACTGTTTACACCTCCATATTAACACAACGCTGCTGTTTACGCCTCTATTGTAACCTTTACTATTTTACACCTCTTATTAACGTAACCGCACTATTTTACACCTCTGTTAATTTTATGTTTATATTTCTTGTGAATTTATCTAAACTCTTGTCCCCTCAGTGTTTACATAACCATCCTCGTCATCGTTATAAACTATAGCTTCCGCCATACTAATCAGCCAATCAAACTAGACCACCTGTAGGACTCCCCTCCCCAAATATGATCCTTCCCTCCTTCCCCTTCCCCCTCCTTCCTCCCTCCCTCTCGCCCTCTTCTCTCCTTCCTCCCGCTCTCCCTTCCATTTCTCCCCTCCTCTCCTCTTTCCCTCTTTCCCCCTTCCCCCTCTCCTTCCTCCCACTCTCCCTCGTTCCCCTCTCCCCTCTTTCCCCTCTCCCCCAGCTGACAACTTCCGGGAAGGACTCACTAGCAGCTTGCTGTGTGATGTTCCTGTGTTGTGTATTTCGCGGAAGATCAATCACAAATATATCTAGTTTCTTGTTTATCATATCGTCAGTCGCTGATTATTCTTGTAACTCTCTTTGTTTTGTTGTTCGTTTGTTTTTGTTTTCTTATTTTTGTTTTTGTCTGTTTTTTCTTGTTTGTGTTATTTATCTTTTTTTTCATTCTTTTTTTATCTGTTTTATTCATTTGATATGTTCTCTTTTGCTCCTTTACTTGATTCCTCTTTTCCCTCTACCTCCTTCTCTTTTTTTTTCTCTCTCTCTCTCTCTCTCTCTCTCTCTCTCTCTCTCTCTCTCTTTCTTACTCTTCTTCCCTCTCATTCGCTCATCTCTCCTCTTCCCTGTTTTTCCTATTCATCTCCTCCCCCTCACCCCATCCACTCCCCTTCAACCACCATTAACCACCTCCCATCCATTCCTCATTACCTAGCATTCATTTCCCATTCACTCCCATCACCCCACTCCACCTTGCATCCACTTCCTTCACCTACCATCCATTCCATTCACCCTTCATCCACCTTCCATCCACTCCCCATCATCTCGCATCCACTCCCTTCACGCTCCTTCTACCTCCCGTCCACTCCCTCCACCTCCCGTCCACTCCCTCCACCTCCCGTCCACTCCCTCCACCTCCCGTCCACTCCCTCCACCTCCCGTCCACTCCCCATCACCTAAAATTATATCTTGCGCTTGTGAGACCTCACTTGGATTACACAGTTCAGTTCTGGTCACCGTACTACAGAATGGATATAGAATCCTTAGAAAGAATTCAGAGGAGAATGACAAGACTAATCCCGGGCATTAGGAACCTTGAGTATAGAGACAGGTTAAAGCATCTTAATTTGCACTCCCTCGAGAGACATAGAGTGAGGGGCGACATGATAGAGGTGTATAAATGGAAGGCAGGGCTAAACAAAGGGGACATTACAAAGGTACTCAAACTATCCAACCAGGAGCGGGCTCGTAGCAATGGTTTTAAATTAGACACATTTAGATTTAGGCGCTAGATAGGTAAACATTGGTTTGGAAATAGGGTAGTGGATGAGTGGAACAAGTTACCAAACATCATCATAAGCATTAGCTCGAATACCCTGGATAGTTTCAAACATGGGTTGGATGGATATATGAGCGATAGGGGTTAGGTGTAAAGGGGACTGACCAATATGGGCCGAAAGACCCTCTGCAGTTTCCTCCATTCTTATGTTCTTATCACCTCCCATCCATTCCCTTCACCCTTCCTCCACTTCCTATCCACTCCCCATCACCTCCCATCTACTTCCTTCACCCACTTTACCTCCCTCTGCCTCCCCCCCACTCCCATCATCCACTCCACCCAAATATACAGGGACAGATAGACAGACGACGGACGGAGCCGGATTGATGGACGGGTGACATAGCCTAGGTTGAGAGGCTTTGGTCGTGAGGAGTAATATGTAATGTCTTTGTAGTAGTGTTGAGGGGGTGAGTACACGTAGTCATGAAGGACGAGTTGAGATGGAGGTGTGGGGGGTGTGGAGGAGAGAGAGGGATGGTGGGGGTGTGGAGGAGAGAGAGGAGGGAGGTGGGGTGGGAAGGGAGGAGAGGAGAGGGAGGTGAGGTGGGGGGAGGAGAGAGAGAGGGAGGTGAGGTGGGGGTGAGAGAGAGAGAGGGGGGAGGGGGTGGGAGGGTGGGGGGTGTAGAGGGGAGAGAGGAGAGAGGGGAGGGGGAGGTAGGGGTGGAGGAGAGAGAGAGAGGGGAGGGGTGAGGTGTAGAGGGTTAATGGTCAAGAGGGAGAGACGAATTTGAAGCACCGAACAGTATAGTAGAAATGCATTTGAAGCACCGAATAATATATCAGTGAAGCAATTGAAGCACCGAACACTATAGCAGTGAAGCATCTGAGACAACAAACACACAGACTACACAACTTTTGAAGCACTCAGGCAGAAAAGACCATTCAGAGTCTATACAGGTGTAATCTTGAAGCACCTGGCAGGAGTAGATTAATAATGGGTAGTTAGAAAGAAAGGTAGTTTTATTAGTCACACACCTGTTCTGTACACACCTGTTCTGTACACCTTTCTCTCTCTCTCATCCTGAATTTCTGTGAGGTAATGGTGATAATGGTGCAGGTTGTGGTGTTAGAGGGGGTGATGGTGCAGGTTGTGGTGTTAGAGGGGGTGATGGTGCAGGTTGTGGTGTTAGAGGGGGTGATGGTGCAGGTTGTGGTGTTAGAGGGGGTGATGGTGTAGGTTGTGGTGTTAAAGGGGGTAATGGTGCAGTATATGACAATCACCATGGAGGTAGAACAAGGGTGGAGGCTTCATGGGCGGTGTATAGCTCTGCCGGGAGTGAAGCCAGCCAGCCAGCCAGCCGCGTTGCCTCCATACTGTGGTTGGCAAGAGCCCGCTGCCAGCCTCCACACCTCACCAGCCAACGACGTGCGTACTGCTAGTCTACCTGGATTATTGTTCTACTATTCATTCATAAATACGTTTGATAATGTGTAAACAAGTGAGAAAATTCATTAACTGGAGGGACACGGCCCGCGACCTAGCCTCTTTTGCCAACCACAATATGGCCGCCGGCAGCTCAGAGTGACCTCCAACCTTATTCTATCTCTAAGACCGAAAAAAAATAATCAACCAAAATTTTTTCAGGTTTTCTCGAGTTTTACAATTAATTAGAGGTGTGACACGTGTAATTAGTGTGACACGTGTAATTAATTAATAGGTGTGACACAGGTAATTAATTAATAGGTGTGACCCGTGTAATTAATTAAGAGGTGTGACATGTGTAATTAATTAAGAGGTGTGACATTTGTAATTAATGAGAAGTGTGACACGTGTAATTAATTAGAGGTATGACACGTGTAGGCGTCACTCTTAGGATTAATTACAGTGTGGTGTTGACCCTGAAGACAGTCTTAGGCGTTTATTACATGTTATAGTGAGAGTTGGGTATATTCTTGGACACTTCACCTGGACACCTCACCTGGATACCTCACCTTGAACCCCTCACCTTGAACCCCTCACGTGAACCCTCACCTTGGACACCACGGACACACCTCTGTGAACCCTCACCTTAGACCTCACCTTGGACCCACCTCACCTTGGACACCTCACCTTGCGTTTCTCACCTTGGACACCTCTTGGACCTCACTGGATTTCTGTGAACCCCTCACCTTGGACCCTCACCTTGAACCCCTCACGTGAACCCTCGTCTTGGATACCTCATCTTGGACACCTCTGTCAAGACCCTCTTGTGAACCTCTGTGAGCCCACGCAGACCCCTCACCTTGGACCTCACCTTGAACACCTCACATGGACCCTCACCTTGGACACCTCACCTTGGACACCTCACCTGGACCACCTCACCTTGAGCCTCTGCCAGACCCTCCTGGACCCTCACCCTTGGACCTCACCTTGAACCCCTCATCTTGGATACCTCATCTTGGACACCTCACCTTGAACCCCTCACCTTGAACCCCTCACCTTGGACACCTCACCTTGGACACCTCACCTTGGACACCTCACCTGGACACCTCACCTTGAACACCTCACCTTGAACACCTCACCTTGAACACCTCACCTTGAACACCTTACCTTGGACACCTCACCTGGACGATAGACAATGATAATTATAAATACTTGTCATTATTATTAAGATTGTGAATATTAATGAAGTGATTTTTTTTAATAAGTGAAAATAACATCCCCATTGAGTTTATTAAGGGGTTAATTACTCGACACGGTCATTATAATAAGTAATGGGAGATAATGGGGCCGACTTTCTCTTGGCTATTAATCGTATCTTAAATTAATCCCCTGATCAACCCTTGTACCTGCTGTCGAAACACATATTATTATTATTCTACTTTAAAACAAGTGATGTATTATGGTACGTTTCTTGCCATCTGTCTAGGCTTATGTCTGTCTGTCTGTCTGTCTGTCAAGCGTCTTCCTGCCTTGGTGTCTGTCTCTTGTCACTTTGGATGTCTGTCTTTCTGGACACAACTCGTATTGGTACAGGTATTGTGACGACACTTTCCACTTACACTTATCACCACTGACCAGCCTCTATAAACCTCAATATCAAAGGTTTAAGGTCAGAGGTTCATATATGCCTAAGGGTCAATTAATTATCTACTTGTGTTATTGTTGGTATTTTCAGATTGCAGTAGCACTCGACTTACTGGCCACTCAAAGAGCTTGGTGTACACAATCAAAGAGCTTGGTGTATTGGCCACTCAAAGAGCTTGGTGTATTGGCCACTCACAGAGCTTGGTGTATTGGCCACTCACAGAGCTTTAACTCATTGACCAATCATTTAAGAATTAGCCATGACGCCTCAGCTACGTTGGCTCAAGTGACGTCCTTTTGACGTCATTGAGGAACGTTTTTTATGTCATTAGTAAGTGTTTCTCATGTTGCCCAGAGTAGTTTGAGAAATATATTTAACACGAGGTTGTCTTTAGTGAGAAACGTTAATGAATGTTTGTTTTAATTATGTTTTTGTTAATGTTACTGAGAAACATTTAATACCTACAGTGGCTAGAAATGTTGAATTAATGTTGGTTGTGTTAATGAGAAACATGTGTACATACATCAGTGAGAAACGTTTAATTCTCTCTCATTAGTAAGAAAAGTTTGATTATTTACTATTATTTTTAGTGAAAGACTTTAACTAATCACAGAGCATCTATATCCTAGCTAATTAATCCTATATAAATCCTAGCTAATTAATCCTATATAAATCCAAGATAATTAATCCTATATAAATCCTAGCTAATTAATCCTATATAAATCCTAGCTAATTAATCCTATATAAATCCAGAATTAATCCTATATAAATCCTAGCTAATTAATCCTATATAAATCCTAGCTAATTAATCATATATAAATCATAGTTAATAATCCTATATAAATCCTAGCTAATTAATCCTATATAAATCCTAGCTAATTAATCCTATATAAATCCTAGCTAATTAATCCTATATAAATCCTAGCTAATTAAAACAGCAACAATATTGCTTCACGTGAGGACAGCAACAGACGTCACGCGATAGTCATAAGTCCTCATTATTATCTCGTGGAAATATGAAAAAAAAATGGTTTCCCAGAATGCATAATTATTTTCCCTCTATGGCGAGCTACTGATACTGGGAATTATTTATTGTCTGTTAGTTAGAAACGTTTATTGTGTTAGTGAGAAACGTTTATTGTGTGAGTGAGAAACGTTTATTGTGAGGTGAGAAACGTTTATTGTGTGAGTGAAAAACGTTTATTGTGTTAGTGAGAAACTTTTATTGAATGTTTTTTTATGCTAGTGAGAAACATTTATTGAATGTTTTTTTTTATGTTGGTGAGAAACGTTTATTGAATGTTTTTTATGTTAGTGAGAAATATTTGTCATTTCCTAGAAGAAGAAACATTTTATACCACATCCTTACATCAATGAGAAATGTTTACATCCAACATCACTGAAATAAAACGTCACTACAACATCCAACACACACACACACCCAATGTTTATCTTCCGGGTTAATTATAGTAACAGATTGAGTTTCTAGCAACACACCTGTTAGGGGACGCAGGTGTGGTCAATCAGCAGGGTGGTGACGTACGTGTGGGGGAAGAATGAGAGAGAGAGAGAGAGAGGACCAGGCATATTCATCCTCCTTCTCCTCTTTTTTCCTTCCCCCTTTTATTCCTTCCCTCTTTTTCTCTCTCCCTCTCCTTGTTGCCTATCCCCTTTCCTTCACTCTTTCCCCCTTTTCCATTCCCCACTCTCCCTTTCCTTTCCTCACTCTTCCCATTTTCTCCTTCCCCTTTCTCTCCTCTTTTTATTTCCTCTACCCACTTCCCTTTCCCCACCTTTCCTTTTCTGTCATTTTTCACCTTTCATCTTACCGTCCCATCCTCACATACCCATCTTTCCTATTCTCTCACACCTCTCTCCTTACATCCTCTCTTCTCTCCTCTACCTTCCCTCCTTCCCCCTCTGTTCCTACCCCCCTTCCTCCTTCCCTCTGTCCCCTTCCTCCTTCCCCCCCTCTCTCTCCCCTACCTTCCTTCCCCCTTCCCTCACACTTCCCTACTTCCTCCTCAATTCCCCTACCCCCTTCCCCTCCATATCCAGTTGCGACGCGGATGTTTGAACGAGAAAGTGATTATTTTTATAGCCAGATCAAATTAGATCATTGGTCACCTTGTCTTGATCGCTGGTTGGTTGGCTCTGTACTGTGGTCGTGATAGTGGTAGTGGTTGATGGTGGTGATGTGGTGGTTGATTGGTTGATGATGGTGATGGTGGTAATGATGGTTGATGGTGGTCGTAATGGTTGATTGGTTGATGGTGGTGGTCGTAATGGTGGTTGATTGGTTGATGGTGGTGATGGTAATGGTGGTTGATTGGTTGATGGTGTGGGTTGATGGTGGTAGTGGTAGTTGGTTGGTAAGATGGTTTGTTAATAGTGATAGTTTTGGTGGTTGTATAGGATTGTGGTAATTGTGGTAGTTGGGTATAATGTTGTTGGTTGTGAAAGTTTTGGGTGGTTGAGGATGTGTCTTGCTTAAAACGCACACACACACACACACACACACACACACACACACACACACACACTAACGACCCATGTTTTCACAAACTCTAGCTTAAAGAACAAAGCAAAGGTTGTGAAGGATGCTTGCACATTTGTCGTGACGTAAGATTACACCACAGGATGAGTTATGAATTTCGTGTGTCTTAAGGTCACAACACGGGGGAGGATGAAAGAGGAGCGGAGGAGAAGAGGTATCAGGTTAATAACCGCAACTTTGCTACCAATACACAGCAAAGGTCTGCCCTATTATTATCGCCTACCTACATTTGGATCAATAAAAACAAAATACATATCAATAATTTAAAACTGATTTATTTTTATTTATTTTTTTACTTCTCCCATGACCGATGTTTAGAGGTCAGTCCCATCAGCTTAACAATGGGAGGCCTGTCGATAAATAAAGGGTAGTTTAATAATAATGAGGAAGATCTTAGTAATGTGTACACGATGATGTCACTTGGCTGTGTAGAGAGGTGAAGTGTGTGTGTGTGTGTGTGTGTGTGTGTGTGTGTTTTTATTTGCCTGCTTTCCTTCCTTCCTTCTATTTTTTTTATTTATTGTTTATTCTGTTCTCATTTTCCTTATTCCTGTGTTTTTTTTTTTTCAGTTTGTCTTTGTTGCATTCTTATTTTATCTTTTCCAGCCTTTTTGTCTTTCGTCTGATCTTTTCCTCCTCTTCTTGTTCTTCTTCGTCTTCAACTTCTTTTACGTCTTCGTTGTCTTCTCCGTCGTCTTTGTCTTCTTCGTCTTATTCAACTTTTTTCTTATTTATTCCTTATTTGTCATTCTCTATTGTTATTTTATTTCTTCCTGTAAATACATGAGTCGGTGTTTATATCAAGCGGTGGTGAGAGGCGTGTGATGGTGTCAGATACATCGTTACACATTCTTCGTAATTTTCTTTCTCCTCTATGACACACTTCCTCTCCCTCCTCCTCCTCTTTCTCCTCTTCCTCTTAATCTCCCTCTTTAGCTTTTATGGGGATCGTTTGTTCTTCTGAAGTGATATCACGTTTTTTTTTTGTGGAGGTGCGTCACTGGTTCGGTTCTTTCTCGCCTATTACTTATTTCGTGGCGCCATTATTTTGTTTGTGTTTCTCATCTGTCGTGTCATCGTTTTCTGTGATTTTACCTTTTTAACTCTTTTTTTTTTAGGTTTGTTTTCGCGCCTACAGTCAGTTAATCAGTCTTTAGTGCACCATTTTCATTATTATCTAGCGTGTCATAAGTTTTCGTTGAGGCTTTTTGTTTCATTCATTCTATATTTATTTTTATTGTGTGTGTAGCGTTCAGTGCCACGTTGGTCTACTATCAGGCCCTCGTCACCGCCACATATATATAAGACGCGTCACCGATGAAGACTCTCAGGGTTCAGGTCCTCGACACACACACACAAGTCTCAGCACCCTGCTTGAGGTGACCATGGATGAGGGGGAGACCTGAATCTCTTTTCAAACCTTGCAATACTCACTCCAGTTGAAGAGGAGAAGGAAAAGGAAGGGTGATGTGGGCACTCCTTTCTCTTCCCCTCTCACTCTATTAGTATGAACAAGACCACCAACACACACACACACACACACACCTCATCCCTGCCAAAGTCAATAGCCCACTGTTGTTTACGAAGTCTCTGACGTGACTGTGATGGACCTCGACCTAACAGCAACGTCTCGGAAGGTACTGGCGGAGGAGGAGCTTCTGGTGGTTGGGGTGGGAGAGGTCTATTAGGGGAGTGTTGGGTGGTGTACAGTTATCAGGAATCACAGCAGGTCGTGGAAGTAGGATGAGGATATTTTTGAAGGGTGTTTTAAATGGCGGATGTTAGACGGTTCTTGGCTTAGTGTCTCATTGTCGGGCGATGGAACTAGTGTGAAGAAGTAGGTTTAGTCACTCAAGAGATCAAAGTGAGGACTTGTAGTAGTAGTAGCTCTCCTGAAGGTGTCTGAAAGAGGCCAAATGAGGTGTTTGTAGCAAGTGTTTTGAAGAAGTTGTTAGTGTCTGAAGGAGGCGAATGAAGTGCTCGTATTAGTGTCCTGAAAAAAAAAGTGGTGCTTTTAGTTGCTATCATAAATAACCAGAAGGATACCGTGGGACCTGTGTCTCTCTCCTGCTGTGTCGTGTACGGGTCGTTGACTGGCAGGACCCACACACATGACGAAGGATGTACGCCGCCACCTGGTAATGGTGAAAGTGTGATTTGTTGATTGTGTTACCTGGTGATGACAGTGTTACCTGGTGATGACAGTGTTACCTGGTGATGACAGTGTTACCTGGTGATGACAGTGTTACCTGGTGATGACAGTGTTACCTGGTGATGACAGTGTTACCTGGTGATGACAGTGTTACCTGGTGATGACAGTGTTACCTGGTGATGACAGTGTTACCTGGTGATGACAGTGTTACCTGGTGAGACAGTGTTACCTGGTGATGACAGTGTTACCTGGTGATGACAGTGTTTCCTGGTGATGACAGTGTTACTGGGATG
Organism: Homarus americanus; assembly: GCF_018991925.1. NCBI lineage: Eukaryota > Metazoa > Arthropoda > Malacostraca > Decapoda > Nephropidae > Homarus > Homarus americanus. Next base: position 98,190 of record NW_024738975.1, on the reverse strand, counting down.
AGTGTTTATGATGTTACTGGTGAGAAGTGTAGTACCTGGTGATGACAGTGTTACCTGGTGATGACAGTGTTACCTGGTGATGACAGTGTTACCTGGTGATGACAGTGTTACCTGGTGATGACAGTGTTACCTGGTGATGACAGTGTTACCTGGTGATGACAGTGTTACCTGGGGATGACAGTGTTACCTGGTGATGACAGTGTTGCCTGGTGATTACATTGTTATCTGGTGACCAACCCCCTTTGCCTAGTTACTAGTACGTATGATAAAAACTTAACCTAATGTTTAAAGTCGTCAGAATCGCCTTTTTTACCCATAATTTTCATACTGTAAATAGATAAACCAATTAACGCACCTGTACTGACGTATTTATACCTGCGCAGGTGTTTAGATATAAGGAAAGGCTCATTAAGACGTGTCTTAATGATGATGATGATGATGAATTTAGTAAGGAAGGAATAGAGATGATATACGAGGGATGATAAGAATGATACAATGATTGTTTCCCAGGAAGGTATAATGAGAGTAGTCGGAACAGATTAACATAGGCTCAAGGATAATGTCTTAATTTCGTGACAAGAACCAGCTGTGGATGTGGTTTGTTCATTGTGGTGTTATGTAGTGTTTGTAACCAGCTGTTCTGAGTTTGTACCAGCTGTCCAGAATGTTTTCGTGCCATCTGTCAGTACCATATATACCACCTGTCATTCACTGTTTGTACTAGCTGTCTCCAAGTTAGTCACGAATATTTATATCTGGACCTTTTAACGTTACGGTGGTCAGGAGATTCTTAGAAAGTGACAGACAAACATTCCTTCCTCCACCCCTTCTCCTCCCCCCCTCACCTTCTCCTCCTCCCCTCTACCTCACCCTTACCTTCACCCTCCTCACCCAAATCTATCTCCACCTCCCTACCCCCACCATCTACCTCTACTCCTACCTCCACACCCTACCTCCATCCTTACTCACCTCTACCTCCCCCCCCCTACCTCCACCCCTACCTCCACCCCCTGCCTCCACCCCCCTACCTCCCCCCCTGCCTCCATCCTTCTAACTCCCACCTCTACCTCCACCCCTACCTCCACCCCCTACCTCCACCCCCCTACCTCCACCCCCCCTACCTCCACCCCCCCCCCTCACCCCCTACCTCCACCCCCCCTCCCCACCCCCCCTACCTCCACCCCCCTACCTCCACCCCCTACCTCCACCCCCCTACCTCCTCCACCCCTCCTATCTCCCCTCTACCTCCTCTCCCCTACCTCCCCTACCTCCATCCTTACTCCCTCTCTCCATACCTCACCCCTACCTCCACCCCCCTCCTCCACCCCTACCTCCACCCCCTACCTCCCCCTCCACCTCCCCCTACTACACCTTCACTCCACCCTACCTCTTCCACTCACCTTACCTCCACCCTTACCTCCACCCCTTACCTCAGCCTTACCTCCAACCCCCCTCCCACCCCCTTACCTCCACCCCCTACCTCCACCCCCTACATCACCCCTACCTCCACCCCCCCCCTACCTCCCACCCCCTCCTCCACCCCTACCCCACCCTCCATCCTTCTACTCCACCCCTACCTCCACCCCTCCATCCCCTCCCATCCCCCTACCTCCATCCCCTACCTCCATCCCCCTACCTCCATCCCCTACCTCCCCCTTCTCACCTCCACCTTCTCCTCCACCCCCTGCCTCCACCCTACCTCCATCCCCCTCCATCCCCCTACCATCCCCACCGCCACCCCTACCTCCATCCTAACTCCCACCTCTCCCTCCACCTCCTCCACTCTATTTCCACCCCCTCTCCTCCACCCCCTGCCTCCACCCCCACCTCCATCCCCTACCTCCGTCCCCTACCTCCCTCCCTCCTACCTCCACCCCCCCTACCTCCCCCCCTACCTCACCCCCTACCTCCATCCTTCTAACTCCATCTACCTCCCTCCCCTTACTCTCTACCCCCTCCACCCCTCTCCATTCTACCTCCCCTACCTCTACCTCCATCCACCTCTTCCCCGCCCCACCTCTACCTCCCACCCACCTCTACCCCACCTCCTTACCCCACCTCCTTCACCCCCACCTCCTTCCCCCACACCCCCCTCCTTCACCCCCCACCTACCACCTTCCCTGGGTCAATTCTTCTTGAACAGTTCGGCGTGAGTAGACACACACGAACAGGTAAAGGTGTGTTTGTGCAGGTAAAGATTGCTGATATGATCATTGCTCGTATCAAGGGACATTTGGCGACGATATTCACTATTAAGCGATTTTTTGGCGATTTGGCGACACACACACACACACACAGAGACACACACACAGTATCTCTCTCTCTCTCTAATATCCACCTGCGGCACTTACTCATCCACTTCCACACATCCACTTCCACTCACCCCATAACCTTTGACACACTCACACATACACACTCAATCACTCACCCCTCCCCCCCCTCTTTGGTAAGTGCCTCCAAAATATCTTTCCTCCCTTGGCTGGTTATTCTAGGAATCCTCTTTGACTTCAACTATATCATTTATCTTTTTTTTTTGTCTTCCTGTCTTCTTTAGTCTTCCTCGAACTTCCATTGTCGTTGCCAACTTTAATCTGTCCTCAATTTTATCCCCATTAGCTTTGACTTCCCACTATTATACTTGACTTCACTAATATATTTGACTTTACTAATATATTTGACTTCACCATTATATTTAACTTCGCTCTTTTAATTGAATTCCCCTCCCCATCATTCCTTACCAATAATCATCCAGTATCTTCATCTCCTCCTCACCTCCCCTCTCACCCCTCCCTCCTCACCCCTCCTCTCTTCACCCCTCCCCTCTTCACCCTCCCCTCTTCACCCTCACCTCCTCACCTCCCCTCTTCACCTCCCCCCTCCCCACCCCTCCCCTCTTCACCTCCCCTCCTCACCCCTCCCCTCCTCACCCCTCCGCGTCTTGGGTAGGACAGTGACACATGGTGGGAGATCCGTCGCGCTGCTGTTGTCGTGTTCATGAGAGAAGCCATCATGTAAGCGACATGTTTAAGCAGCATCAACACATGGGGCTCGATGTTCCATATTGAGTGGTGGGCGGGTGGGGTGGTGGGCAGGTGGGTTTGGCAGGGCGGGGTGGTGGCGGTGGGTGGTGGGCGGGTGGGGTGGTGGGCGGGTTGGCATCCTGGGCGGCTCCGTACTAGGGCGTCGTCTTTTTTTGTCAGTATGTTAAAATGTGTACCCCCCACCTTCCGCTACCTATATCTAGAAAGAAGAAGAGAGGACATGTCCTCGTCACGTCTGCTGGTCCTGTGAGATGATCTGTCATGCTGAGACTGTCGCTACCTGCTGGGGGGCTGAAGCGGGGGGTGTGGTGAAGAGGTGGGGTGCCTTAGTGATAGCTGGATCTCTGTTGATAGTTAAGCCTCTGTTGGTAGCTGGAGCCTCTCTTGGTTGCTGGAGCCTCTGTTGGTAGCTGGAGCCTCTGTTGGTAGCTGGAGCCTCTTGATAGCTGGAGCCTCTGTTGGTAGCTGGAGCCTCTGTTGGTAGCTGGAGCCTCTGTTGGTAGCTGGAGCCTCTGTTGGTAGCTGGATCTCTGTTTATAGCTGGAGTATTTGTTTACTAAAAGCAGTTCAATCTTCGTGTTATTTTTATATACCTTTAATAGAATACGAAAAAAGCTTTTGTATAGTTTGAACCGGGTTTAGTGAGTTTCATTAAAGACTTATTTTCAAGCATTATCTTTAGTCTTTTATTAATAAGTGTAAATATATGTCTATCAATACAAACACTTTGATCCCACAAGTGTATGGCAATGACTGACTGACTGACTGACTGACTGACTGACCGACCGACTGACTGACTGATAGATGAAATGACTATGATTTTCTTCCATTTTTTTCCTGATTATTTTCTTTACCTTCCATTGTTTTTTCTTATAAATCACTAAATCACCCTGTTAAGGTTTTATATAATAGATAAATCACCGATAAATCACATACTTCCTTCCTTCATGGATGATTATGTTGAAGAGTTTTGTTAATATATGTTTCCCATCATTACATAAAACAACATATTTTTTCACGATATGTCTTTTAATCTAGGCCCTCTCGATGGCAAAAGTGAATGGCGTTATACTGGGTGCGACATGAATTTCCCATCTGACTAAACGAACTTATGGGTGAACTTTACTGTGAACAGGATGCACGGGGATGATCTCTCACTTCACCCCTTTAGTATTAATAGTTTACGAGTCTGTGGTAGGAGTGTGGTTTGATGATGCACGTTATATATGCTAATGTGTTACTCTGTTCTTGTCATGTGAATGAACCAACCTAACCTAAGCTGGGATGGATGGATGAGGGGGTGGGGGCTATTGTTCAGATGATACCAAGTTGTTTTTTCTTCTCTTGATCTCATGTTCCTATGAGTTGTGTTAACTAATGTTTGTTTGTTTTTTTTTCTCCGCAGATGAGACGTACACAAAGGTGGCCTTGGAGACGTTGGAGGAGCTGGACTGGTGTCTGGATCAGTTGGAGACCATCCAGACCCACCGCTCCGTCTCCGACATGGCTTCCTCCAAGGTGAGTACTCGATACCTCTTTTGTTTTCGTTTCTTCGTTCTCCAAGGATTTTTTTTTTTATCTTACAGGATTGTTAATTTGTTTTTCTCCCTAAGTACTGATGTGTGGATTCACTTAATACACTTCGAGTCGTACAGTAATCGTCGTCACTCACCGACTCTTCACATCTGATCAACCAGAAACTCGTTGAGCGACTGTCACATCGTCTTTAGTAATGCGTTTGTGTTTAAGCACCTCTTCCAAGACCTTCTTTCTCCTGAGGTGGTGAAATATTGCTCTCCTAAACACTCATAAACTCCTCCAAATATCAGGATTCGTTTACCAAGTGTGTGTGTGTGTGTGTGTGTGTGTGTGTGTGTGTGTGTGTGTGTGTGTGTGTGTGTGTCCCTCTACTCCAAGGTCACTCCGTTACGAGTTACGCCATACGGGAATGGTATTGGTGGAAAAAATACATATAAGGTTTATTATAAAATCCCTGGGGGAATTGCCACGCGAGTCTCGACACGGATTAATCCACTTAAATCCCTGTATCTATTAAAGAGGATTTGTTTGTTTGCATTCGCTTATACAGTGTGCAGTGTGTGGCCATAAAAAGTCACACTGTTTTATTAAATAATACTATGGTTGCCTCTGGCCAACCCTATGGCCACCTAGGCGTGAATATATTTAAGGTGTAGAAGCTGTCGCCAACACAACAGCCACACCCTGACTTAATGAGTTGTGTAACCCCCAGTGCTAAGAAATAATCCAGGAACACCGGACAACTCGCAAACTGCACTGTCTAACCATTACCCCGGAACACAAATCGATTAACATCCAGGTTCCCAATTACTGCTGGGTAAACAGAGGCAAATGACGTAAAGAAACTTGGCCATAGATTTACCCAGCCATATTACACACACACACACACACACACACACACACACACACACACTGGGGGGGAGGTAGACCACGGTAGTCAAGTCTCCGTCAGTATCGGCACCTACTTAAAGGGGATGCTGGGAGCTGATATCCAAGCGGTATGACATAAAGGGGACGGTTGCTTGTAACGGTTGACGTAAAGGGGACGGTTGCTTGTAACGGTTGACGTAAAGGGGACGGTTGCTTGTAACTGTTGACGTAAAGGGGACGGTTGCTTGTAACGGTTGACGTAAAGAGGACGGTTACCCACGAGACCCTTTAACTAATGACATAATCGGGACGCATTTCTGTAATCTGTCCAATCTTCTGTAATAAAGATAAAGTTTTATGTATTCGAGACGGTCTTCTGTAATTTAAACGGAACTTCATTGACCGGGACAGGAACTCCGTAATCGTTATGGACTCCCGTAATTGGCACACAATTTCAGCTAATTGGACCAGGTTTATGTAATCTGGACGGATTCGTGTCAATACTAGCTCGAGCGAGAACAATGTTAGTAGAGGGAAAATGGGGCAACCGGAGTAGGTAGGTAATGAACAGGTAATAGGGAAACACAGGTAAAGCACTACATAATCAGGTGAAGTTAATTAGTACATGTAGAACAGGTGTACATAGGTGAACATTTGTGTATTGTCGTGGTTAACTGTACCTGTACCTCTCGTTGTAGTGTGGTTTTGTATTGTCTGTAATTATATTCATTCTTCTTAGTTTCTTCTCACGTGGTGTAAGATGATGTATTGAGTGGCGAATTCCTCCTCCTCCTCCTCCTCTTCTTCTTCTTCTTCTTCTTCTTCCTCTTTCTCCTCCTCCTTTTTCTCCTCTTCCTCCTCCCTCTTCTTTTTCTTCCTCCTCCTACTCTTCTTCTTCCTCCTCCTCCTCCCTCTTCATCATCTTCTTCCTATTTGTTTCTCTTATTCTTTTTCGTCTCGTGTTTCTCCTTCTCTCGCCTCTTCTTCCTATCCCTTTTCTTTTCCCCTTTCCTATCCCTTCTCTCCTCCTCTTCCTCCTTATTCTTTTATTTTGTCTCGTTTTAACCCTTCCCCTTCCTCCTCCTCCTCCTCTTCTTCCTATCCCTTCTCATTTTCCTCCTCATCTACTCTTCTTTATCTTCTATTGCTCGTCTTACTTTTCTTCCTTTTCTCCACTTCATCCTCCTCTTCTTTCCCTTCCTTCTTCTACTCCTCCTCCTCTTCTTCTTCATCTTCTTGGGAGGTAGGAGGGGGATGGGGGGTGGGGGGGGGCACCTTGTTTTACCTGACCGTCATACTCTCGCAGTGACACTCACCTGCGGCTCTCTCTCTCTCTCTCTCTCTCTCTCTCTCTCTCATCACATTAACACCAGCACTGTCGTAAGTCATCAGCACCACCACAAGCAGCACAGGTCACCAGCAACAGCAGTAAATGTCACCATCAGCAGTGGTCGCTAACAAGATAGGTCACCACCAGCACCAGCAGCAACACAGGTCACCACCACCAGCAACAACACAGGTCACCACCAGCACCAGCAGCAACACAGGTCACCACACACAGCACCAGCAGCAACACAGGTCACCACCACCAGCAACAACACAGGTCACCACCAGCAGCAACACAGGTCACACCACCAGCAGCAACACAGTCACCAGCACCAGCAGCAACACAGGTCACATGTCACCACCAGCAACAACACAGGTCACCACCAGCACCAGCAGCAACACAGGTCACCACCAGCACCAGCAGCAACACAGGTCACCACCAGCAGCAGCAGCAACACAGATCACCACCACCACCAGCAACAACACAGGTCACCACCACCACCAGCAGCAGCAACACAGATCACCACCACCAGCCAGCAACACAGTCACCACCACCAGCAGCAACACAGGTCACCACCACCAGCAACAACACAGGTCACCACCAGCACCAGCAGCACCAACACAGGTCACCACCAGCAACACCGGTCAGCACCAGCAGGCAGGTTGAGGAGGAGGATGGAGGTGTGGTGCTCTTCTCTGGCCTACAACTTTAAGAAGAGCGGAGGCAGTCTGCTCCCTGGTTCAATGTCCGATTTTTCCTCGTCTGTCGTTGGTGTATCATGTGGTAGAGGGCTGCACCTGACCACCACCTATCCCCTCCCGCTGTCCTCCAGGTATGATGGTAAGGGAGGAATAGGGCAGAAGCTGGTCAGGAGGGATAGACGTGTCCCGAGTAAGCGGTCACCAATACTACCCCAGCAGGTTTGGCAACAACGCTTCAGTTCCCCCCTCCCCTTCTCCCATCCCCAGCCCTCCACCCCCCCCACACACACACTATCCCCCCTACCCCTCAGAGTCTCTTTTTTAACAGCATCAAGAGATCGATATCTGACAATGATTGTGACTTGGTAGTTTTAATCCGACGATCGATGTGTTAATTGTTAAAAAAAATATAATTGATTTTAGGCTGTGTGTGTGTGTGTGTGTGTGTGTGTGTGTGTGTGTGTGTGTGCAAGTGCATTATATGTGAGTTAAACACAAGTCATAACTCCTGCCCCTCACCCTTTTCCTCTCCTTCCTCCCTCCCTCTCCCCCTCCCTCATCAGCCCCCCTCCCCTAACACTTGACACCCATTATATTGTCTCTCCTCCTCACCCTCCCCACATCTTTCCTCACCCTCCTCCCTCACCTCCCCCCTCCTCCTCCCTCCTCCCCCTCCTCCTCCTCCTCCCCTCCTCCTCCTCCCTCCTCCTCCTCCTCCTCCTCCCTCCCTCTCATCCTCTCTCTCCCTCTTCCCTCCTCCTCTTCGCTTCTTATCCTCCCCCCTCTCTTTCTCCCCGCATTCTCTCTTTTTTTTTCTACATTCAGTATATTCTTCCTTTGCTTTGTGGGCGCCTTAATTCTCTTACTTCCTTCTCTTCTTTCGTTCTGCTTCCTGTTATTCTCCTCCCCTCCCTCTCCTCTTCTATCATGAATTCTTCTTCTCCTCCATCTTCCCTGTCCTCCTATTTCTGCTCTCTCTTCTTCTTTTCCTCTCCTCCCCTCTCCATCCCTCCCTCCCTCACATAACAGATACATGTTACAGGTGTGTTTTGCAGGTGTAAATAACGTGTAGACGTCACAGGTGTTAATTACAGGTGTACATCATAAATTTATATTACAAAGTAGATCTTACAGATGTACAGATATTTCTACAAATGTTTCTTACAAATGAACACTACAAATACAGTTTACAGATGTGTACCGTATGTGTTACAGGTGTGTACACTGAATTTGTATTAAAGATGGAAGTCACATTAGTATGACAAGTATAGACAGATGTGAGGCAGGTGTGAGTGTTATAGAGGTTAGGTGTGTACCGTAGCAGCTGTGACCGGAAATACAGAGGGAATACTTAGCCCCAGCAACTACTGCAGCAGGTGTTAATGACACACACGTGTGGTTTCCACTCATGAGTTGGTGCACCTGTAATTAATATATGAGAGAGAGAGAGAGAGAGAGAGAGAGAGAGAGAGAGAGAGAGAGAGAGAGAGAGAGAGAGAGAGAGAGACGGACGATGCTGTACGACGTGTTGTGTTGTTGTGTTGAGGTGGTCGTCCGTCGCAGGTGTCATCATAATCAAGACGAACTAATTAACTTACCTGTAATCAGCGGGCGTTTCATGTTGCCTTTTTACCTGAGCTGTTAATTATTTCCTGTGTGTGTGTGTGTGTGTGTGTGTGTGTGTGTGTAAAATAATAATAATAATAATAATAATAATAATAATAATAATAATAATAATTAACGGTTTATTAAGATAACATGGCAGCCTGAAAATATACAATGAACAGAGATGATAGGTTACATATGGTGGAAGCGGGTAATGGGTCACTTGATTGACAAAAGCTTTCAATACAAAAATATAAGAAACAGTCAACATATAGATTAACTATAGATCTGATACTGTGGGAGCTGGACTTGTAAACATTGTTGTGACCTGGTGTTGGCGTCCACTGTCTGGATGGCCTTTGCGTCATACCGGGGTGTTATTCCGCCACCTTACTACGTGGTCCGGGTAGGTCCTCCAGCTCAAACAGGGTATTGGAGAAGGTTCTTGTTCCTCATGTGATGAAGTTCGGAATTCATAGTTCCTCACCTGGGTGGAGTAGGGAGTCCCCATTTCTCTCCTGGTGTAGTTCGGAGTCTTTCTTTGCTTCTCATCCAGTGGTGGCGAGTGTACGGTGGACAGGGTGTGTCTGGTTGTCGCTCTAACAGTTGTTTCTTTCTTTCGAGTTGAAATTGTCAATTGTATATCACTTGTGGGATGATCGTCAATCTTTGCACTGTACTGTTGGTGGGAGGATGTTGATAAATCCTGATGGGGAGGAGGAAAGGGAGTGCCCGACAAACCAGGCTGGCAGCTGTCTCCATGGTCAAGAATCCATGGGGGTGTGTGTGCGTGCGTGCTATAAAAGAAAGTAAGTACCACAAGAGAAAGTACCATAAGAGAAAGAGGAAGTTTCACAAGAGAGAAAGTACCACAAGAGAGAAAGTACCATGTTATCATGTATACTTGCTGGTAAAGGTTTGGTTTGTGTGTTATTACTATAGAAGATAGGTAGTGTTGTGACCGATCCTCCTCCTCCTCCTTCTTCCTCCTGCTTCTTCCTCCTCTTCCTTCCTCCACCTCTTCCCTCCTCTTCTTCCTTCCTCCTCCTCTTCCTCCTACTCCTCTTCCTCCTCCTACTCCTCCCCTCTTCCTCATACTCCTCTTCCTCCTCCTACTCCTCCCCTCTTCCTCCTCCCTCTTCCTCCTCCCTCTTCCTCCTCTTCCTCCTCCTCCTCCTCCCGCATATAGAAATAGAAGGTTAAAAAGTAAATAAAAACATGTAATTATGTGTTTTCTTCCGCGTGTGTCTGGTGGTGATGATGGTGGTGGTGATGGTGATGATAATGGTGGTAGTGGTGTTGGTGGCGATGATGGTGATGGTTTGGTGATGGTGGTGATAATGGTGATGATAATGGTGGTAGTGGTGGTGGTTATGATGGTGATGGTGGTGGTTATGCGAGTGGATGTGGTGGTTATACTAGTGATGGTGGTAGTGGTGGTGATCATAGGGGATGTGTGGGTCCGGGAGCATCACCAAGCAACACCTGGTGGACACTGGCGTTACCTAGGACTCGCCTCACTCACCTGTCTACACCTGTGGAGGATTCTTACCTTTATTTAATATATATGTATAATAATTTTCTTCTGTGGACTTCTCGGTGACTCGGATGTTCTTGGTAATATTTGTTTTCATCTCTCTGTTGATCTTGTTGTCATGTATCTCTCTCTCTCTCTCTCTCTCTCTCAAGAAGTTAGCGTATTTCTTTAAGTCTCCGTGTTAAGTGATGGCGAAAGAGCCTACACTTGCTGATGTCAAGGAGCCACTCACCTGTTGTTGTCAGGTGAGGAGCCTCCCACCTGCTGCTATTAGGTGAGGAGCTCATCTGCTGTCAGGGAATGAGCCTCCCACCTGTTGTCAGGGAAGGAGCCTCCCACCTACTGTCAGGGAAGGAGCCTCGCACCTGCTGTCAGGTGAGAATTCTCTCTCACCTGCTATCAGGGGAGGAGCCTCCCACGTGCTGTCATGGGAGGAGCCTCTCACCTGCTGCTGTAGGAGCCCACCTGCTGTCAGGGGAGGAGCCCACCTGCTGTCAGGGGAGGAGCCTCCCACCTGCTGCTGTCAGGGAACGGAGCCTCCCACCTGCTGCTGTCAGGTGAGAAGCCTCCCACCTGCTGCTGTCAGGGTAGCCTCCCACGTGCTGTCAAGGGAGGGCCTCACCTGCTGCTGAGGAGCCCACCTGCTGTCAGGGGAGGAGCCCACCTGCTGCTGTCAAGGAAGGGGCCCCCACCTGCTGCTGTCAGGGAGGAGCCTCCCCACCTGCTGTCAGGGGAGAGCCTCCCCTGCTGCTGTCAGGGGAAGCCTCCCACCTGCTGCTGTCAGGGGAGGAGCCTCCCACTGCTGCTGTCAGGAGGAGCCTCCCACCTGCTGCTGTGCTGCTGCTGTCTGGGTAGGGAGCCTCCCACCTGCTGTCAAGGAAGGAGCCTCACCTGCTGCTGTCAGGGGAGAAGCCCACCTGCTGTCAGGGGAGGAGCCTCCCACCTGCTGGGAGGAGCCTCCCACCTGCTGTCAGGGAAAGAGTCTCTCACCTGCTGCTGTCAGGAAGGGCCCCCACCTGCTGCTGTCAGAGGAGCCTCCCACCTGCTGCTGTCAGGAGGGCCTCCCATCTGCTGCTGTCAGGGAGGAGCCTCCCACCTGCTGCTGTCAGGGAGGAGCCTCCCACCTGCTGCTGTCTGGGGAGGAGCCTCCCCATCTGCTGTCAAGGGAGGGCCTCCCACCTGCTGTCAGGGGAGGAGCCTCCCACCTGCTGCTGTCAGGAGGAGCCTCCCATCTGCTGCTGTCAGGAGGAGCCTCCCACCTGCTGCTGTCAGGGAGGAGCCTCCTGTCCCACCTGCTGCTGTCAGGGACGGAGCCTCCCACCTGCTGCTGTCTGGGGAGGAGCCTCCCACCTGCTGTCAGGGAGGAGCCTCCCACCTGCTGTCAGGGAAAGAGTCTCACCTGCTGCTGTCAGGGGAGGAGCCTCCCACCTGCTGCTGTCGGGGAGGAGCCTCCCATCTGCTGTCAAGGGAGGAGCCCACCTGCTGTCAGGGAGGAGCCTCCCACCTGCTGCTGTCAGGGAGGGCCTCCATCTGCTGCTGTCTCCCATCTGCTGCTGTCAGGAGGAGCCTCCCACCTGCTGCTCAGGGAGGGCCTCCCACCTGCTGCTGTCAGGGGAGGAGCCCACCTGCTGCTGTCTGGGGAGGAGCCTCTCACCTGCTGCTGTCAGGGAGAAGCCCACCTGCTGTCAGGAGGAGCCTCCCACCTGCTGTCAGGGAAGGAGTCTCTCACCTGCTGCTGTCAGGGGAGGAGCCTCCCACCTGCTATCAGGGCTGAGCCCACCTGCTGCTGTTGGGGAGGAGCCTCCCACCTGCTGTCAGGGAAGGAGCCTCCCACCTGCTAAGGAGGAGCCCCCCCTGCTGCTGTTGGGTGAGGCTTCTGCTGTCAGGGAGGAGCCTCCCACCTGCTATCAGGGAGGAGCCCACCTGCTGCTGTCAGGTGAGGAACCTTCCACCTGCTGCGTCAGGGGAGGAGCCTCCTGCTATCACAGAGGAGCCCACCTGCTGCTGTCAGGTGAGGAGCCTTCCACCTGCTGCTGTCAGGTGAGGAGCCTTCCACCTGCTGCTGTCAGGGGATGAGCCTCCCACCTGCTATCATGGAGGAGCCCACCTGTTGCTGTCAGGTGAGGAGCCTTCCACCTTCTGCTGTCAGGTGAGGAGCCTCCCTCCTGCTATCAGGGAGGATCCCACCTGCTGTTGTCAGGTGAGGAGCCTTCCACCTGCTGCTGTCAGGTGAGGAGCCTCCCTCCTGCTATCAGGGAGGAGCCCACCTGCTGCTGTCAGTTAAGGAGCCTTCCACCTGCTGCTGTCAGGGGAGGAGCCTCCCTCCTGCTATCACAGAGGAGCCCACCTGCTGCTGTCAGGTGAGGAGCCTTCCACCTGCTGCTGTCAGGTGAGGAGCCTCCCTCCTGCTATCAGGGAGGAGCCCACCTGCTGCTGTCAGGTGAGGAGCCTTCCACCTGCTGCTGTCAGGTGAGGAGCCTTCCACCTGCTGCTGTCAGGTGAGGAGCCTTCCACCTGCGGCTGTCAGGTGAGGAGCGTCATGGTAACATTTTCCATCGTTTTGGTTGTAGCTGAGCTGTAGGCCTGGGGTGTGGGAGGAGGAGGAAGTGGTATACGTCATCCCATAAAGGTCACTGATTCCGCGCTTCCCTAAAACATGTGTGGGGGTAAGGTAGGGGGGTGTAAGGTTGGTGTGTGTGTGCGCGTGCGTTTGCGCGTGTGTGTGTGTGTGTGTGTGTGTGTGTGTGTGTGTGTGTGTGTGTGTGTGTGTGTGTGTGTGTGTGTGTGTGTGTGTGTGTACGTGCGTATATGTGTGTGTGTAGGATAATATGAATGGAGTACGAAGATGAATGTGTGTAGATGACTTCATAAAATGTAGAATGATAATAAGAAATACGTCATAGAATGTGTAAAATATGTGTACATGAGGTAACATTTTTAACCATTGATAAATAACGTAGAGGAATAAATGAAAGTGTAAAGAGATGTGTATGGGGAGAGGAGGAGAGAGAGGAGGAGGAGGGGGAGAGAGGAGGGTGTAGTAGATAAGGTGGTGAGGAGACATGTGGATGACCAGGCATAGAGTACAAGTCACTCACCTAGTACCTGACCTGAGAAATTTCGTATGCACCAGGTTACGTGGGGTGGGGGTGGGGTGGGCTACGACGCGTGGTATCCTGATGACCCCATATGGTAGTTCGGCTGTTAGTATTGGCTTGTAATGGTCCCTTTCCTCCCCTCTAACATTGTTCCACGAATCGCTGCTTTGATCGACCCCCCTGAGGAAGTTGACGATTGTGACTGATAGATGATTCCTGGTGGATGTGGTTGTTGACGGGTGAGGTCTGTGTTCAATGTGGATGGATGTGGAGGTTGACGGGTGCCTGAGATCTGGTGGATGTTGACCGGTGAGGTCTGTGTTCAATGTGGATGGATATGACCCGTTGTATGTGGATGTTGACGGATGTTTACTTGTTGTATGTCGGTCTGGTGGATGGGGTTAACGGATGACATAATTAACAGGTGAAGCCTTGATGACGAACCCCAAGCGAGTGAAGCCTTTCGGATGTGATTCTTGATTGATGACCCTTTGATGGATGACCTCTGATGGAACTGACGGATGACCCCCTGATGGATTACATCCCCCATGGATGAATCTGTAACGTATTGATTTAAAGACTATTTATATCTCGTCACCAACCTTTTGTGCTGTTAAATTATATAGTTATTACAGATTCATATGTATCGCAGGAGCTATGTATCGTAAGAGCTATGTATCGTAGGAGCTATGTATCGTAAGAGCTATGTATCGCAAGAGCTATGTATCGTAAGGGTCTTTGTATCGTATGTATCGTAAAGATCTATGTATCGTAAGAGTCTTTGTATCGCTCAGTCTACAGTCTACAAAATGCCAAGCGACAGTACCGTAGGCTGACACACATGTAGTCCTTGGTGGCACCTCAAAGGGTGTTGGGGTGCCAGGATAAGGTAGTTTCCCCCGTCTCCTTAACCTACCATTTTCTTTCTTCCCTTCCCCCATACCTCGTTAACACACCTGTGACGAACATGTGTACACTGATAAAACACACACACACACACACACACACACTCACTCACTCACTCACTCACTCACTCACTCACTCAAACATACTCAAGTCTATTCAGGGAATGTGTAATGTTGATCTTTAGTGAACATTGTAGTGTGTCTGTTTGTCCGTCCGTCCTCATACGGTTAAATCATCGTCTTCAAAGGGTTAAACCATGGTCCACAAAGGGTTAAACCATCGTCCACAAAGGGTTAAACCATGGTCCACAAAGTGTTAAACCATGGTCCTTAAAGGGTTAAACCATCGTCCACAAAGGGTTAAACCATGGTCCTCAAAGGGTTAAACCATGGTCCACAAAGGGTTAAACCATCGTTCTTGAAGGGTTAAACCATGGTCCTCAAAGGGTTAAACCATGGTCCTCAAAGGGTTAAACCATCGTCCTCAAAGGGTTAAACCATCGTTCTTGAAGGGTTAAACCATCGTCCACAAAGGGTTAAACCATGGTCAACAAAGGGTTAAACCATCGTTCTTGAAGGGTTAAGCCATCGTCCACAAAGGGTTAAACCATGGTCCACAAAGGGTTAAACCATCGTTCTTGAAGGGTTAAACCATCGTCCACAAAGGGTTAAACCATGGTCAACAAAGGGTTAAACCATCGTTCTTGAAGGGTTAAACCATCGTCCACAAAGGGTTAAACCATCGTCCTCAAAAGGCAAGGATATATAGTTATGTTGAATAAAAAATTTATTTAATAATATAATAATGATGATGATAATAATATCGAGTTAAACATGTGAATGTCATTGAAGGTGACGATATATATGGTGACGATGATGATGATAATGAGAGTAATAATGAAGATGAAGTTAACGATAGTGATGAGTATGATGATGATGATGATGATACCGTCTCTACTGGCAAAAGAAAATGACAGTGATAGTGACAGATAAAAGGACTATTACCATGATACAAGTGAACGTGACGATAATGATATGATAATATAGATAGTAATTAATGATAAGTAATGATAGTGAAGATGATGACAGTGATTGTTAATGAAAATGATACTGAAAATGATACTTCGTGAAGATTATGATAATGATATTGAAGATAATGACAGTGATAGTGAAAATTATGAGTTATAGTGAAGATGATGGGGATAATGAAAGTGATAGTGATAATTATTAACTAGTGAAAATGGTGCTGGTGTAATACTTAGTGAATATGATAATGAAGATGAGAATAATAATGAAGGTAATGATAATAATACTTAGTGATGATAATGATTGTGAAGCCGTTTTTCATGTGATAATGATAGTGACGTTTAGGGAAGATGAAGGGTCAATATAGTGAGGACAGTGACTCATTCTTCGTGATGATGATGATGATAGTATGGGCAATGATGACTGATAAATATAATGATAAGTGTGATAATGAAAATGATGGTTGATATAATGAAGGTGATACCAGTGACCATGACGAGTGAAAATGTTGATATTGATGGTGATAGTGAGTTCTTGAGATGGTGATATGATGATTATGATATAGGATGATGCTGCGGAGGGAAGGATGATGAGGGTATAGGATGATGGTGAGGTCGTAGTATGATGCCATGGAGGTGAAGATGACTTTGAGGGACCATGAAGATGAGGTCGTGAGCTGATGCTGTGGAGATGAAGATGAAGTTGTGGGATGATGAAGATGAGCTGGCTAGATGCTGGTATGGGCCGGGGTGGCGGTGGGTCGGGCAGGGGCAACCAGCGAGCGAGAGGGCCCAGCGAGCGGTGGCGGGATGGCGTTGCGCAGATCGATGTGCCTCGCTCCTCCCCTCCTCCTCCTACCTCTATCCCTCCACCACCACCACCACCTTCCTGCTGCTGCTGCTGCTGGGGTAGTTCAGCGAGCTGGCCTTTAGTCCTCCGGTAGCACCTGACAGACACACACACACACGCCACGCCACCCATTGGTCCCCCTCCCACCACCACGACCTCCCCCTGACGCCTCCCCCGGACCACACGCACGCCACCACTCTCGGCCCTTTTGGCCCCCCGAGTACCCCGACTTTGGCACTACTGCAGGACCGTCGACAAGGCTCTTAGTGACACCCAAGACTCAAGTGCTGGAGCTAAGAGACCCCCGTGGTTCTCGACGGCGCGGCTCTCCTCGAGTTGTTCTGCCTACCTGTCTATACCCGTCAAGCCAGCCAGCAGGCCGTGACGCGGGGCATGTCAGCTGTGAGCAACTGGTGCCCTGGGCGGCTCCGCGGGGGTGTTGACGGAGTGTTGACAACATTCCTGGCCACGGTATAGGTTTTATTGGCTCGCGGGAGGCAGTGAGGTGTATTGGCGTCCAGTTGGCCCGTGGAGGTGTTGCCTCGCCTTGCAGCTTATGTTGAACATCTTGTAGTTTTGAGGACTGGCGGAGTATCTTAATAGCCGAGTGTTCCCGGTGACTGAGTGACCGCTGGTGAATTACTTTAAGGTTGAGTGTTGTGTAATGTTCCGCCAGGACGACGTACCACGCGAGTGATCGACTCTGGTAAGGTTGAGGCGCGACGAACTGTTCTGCTTAACGGTTGACTTGACGACGACTTGGCAGTGGTACCTTGTGCCAAGTGAGTGTGGCAGCCGGCCCAGGTGTGGGCGTGATGGCGGTGTAGCTCACCGCCCACCTCATTCCTTGCCAGACCCCTCAGCCACCGGCCTGGAAGCCCTTACAGTTGTCGAATGGAGAATGCAGCTCTTACTCAAGAGTAAGCACCGTGAGAAGGGCGGCGGCGGGGGCGGCACTCGTGGGCTGGCGGAGGCGGCTGGTGGTGGGCCCGGCCCCTCCAGGCCGCCCTCAAGAACCACCTCCCGTGGGCCGTCCCGAGGCTCGTCCAGACCACCCTCCAGGCCACCCTCCAGGGACGTGAGTCCCGTGCACGAAGCTGCTAATTTTCACCCCGACTTGGTATCCCCCGGAGCCACCTACTACGAGTCCCCTCACCATCACTACTACCACAACCATGGTCACCACCACCGCTCCCATCACCACCATCACCACCACCAGGCATGGGATGCCAGGGCCTCCTATCACCAGCACCGTCGCATCGCCCACGACCTCCCTGACGGCGTGCCTGATCCTCGCTTCGCCCCGACTTGTCCCTGCGGGGGTCGGCTCTCCAGGGCGTCCTCGTGGGATTCGGAATGCCCTCCTGATAAGGCTGAGTCAGGATGCTTCCCCAAAGGGCGTTCCAAGCACGAATGTGGCACCCGGTCCGGCCGACGGTCTGGTCATAAAGACGGCCGGGGCAGGATACGTCGTCTCATCGACTTGTCTGTGATAATGGGCATATTCAAGCCTTGCAAGGTGAGTCTCCTCCAGCACCTGAAGAAGGCGTTTTCCTCCGTCATTATTGTTTGTAGTGTTACGATGTTATAAGACGAGGTTACGCAAGGTATCGTTTACCTATATTACCTTTCCTGATGATCACTATAATGTACCCCCGTCACACACCTGGAGTGTGTTCTCGGTCAAGTAGACGAAATTCTCGGGTCGAGTTCATGTGACACTTGACAGCCGAACGACCGAGGGACGCCAGGAGTACGCGAGGGAGGGGGGGAGGTTAAACGTCAAGAGAAGCCAGAGAGTCCTGGATATACCGTAGGGGGTAGTATGACAGGTGGGGTTCCGGTCTACAGGTATGGCAGGTGAGGTCCTGTCTACAGGTGTGACAGGTGGGAATCCCGTCTACAGGTAGGACAGGTGGGGGTCCCGTCTACAGGTATGACAGGTAGGACCCTGTCTACAGGTATAACAGGTGAGGGTCCTGTCTACAGGTATGACAGGTGGAGTCCTGCCTATAGGTATGGCAGGACTCAGAGTATGATGAAGCATAACGAGTCCCTCCTCGAGTGTGACAAAGCATTATGGGTTATTATACTTATTGTTTTATAAGTGTTTTACTTCACTGTTTTGTAAGTTAATCGTAACTCTTTCTTTTAGTGACCTTGAAGGTGGTATTAGAAGTGTGTGTGTGTGTGGGGGGGGTGATGATGAAGCTTGACTGTTGAACATATACTGTAGGTACATATAGTAGACCATAAGATCACAGGTCATAACGTGTTGGACGTTGTTAGATACACTGTAGTTATAATTATATTTATTAGTTTTGAACAGTTAACACACTACATAAAGGTGTATTAACACCTAACGCACTACATAAAGGTGTATTAACCCTTAACACACTAAATAATGATGTATTAACACTACACACTACATAATGGTGTATTAACGCTTAACACACTAAATGATGATGTATGAACACTTAACACACTACATAGCGGTGTACTAACACAACACACTAAATAATGATGTATTAACACAACACACTACATAAAGGTGCATTAACACTTAACACACTACTTAAAGGTGTATTAACACTTAACACACTACATAAAGGTGTATTAACACAACACACTATATAAAGGTGTATTAACACTTAACACACTAAATAATGATGTATTAACACAACACACTACATAATGGTGTATTAACACTTAACACACTACGTAAAGGTGTATTAACACAACACACTACATAAAGGTGTATTATACAACACTCTACATAAAGGTGTATTAAGAAACTAAATAATGATGTATAAACATAACACACAACATAAAGGTGTATTAACACTTAACACACTAAATAATGATGTATTAACACAACACACTACATAAAGGTGTATTCACACAATACACTACATAAAGTTGTATTAACACAACACACTACATAAAGGTGTATTAACACAATACACTACATAAAGGTGTATTAACACAATACACTACATAAAAGGTGTATTAACACAATACACTACATAAAGGTGTATTAACACAATACACTACATAAAGGTGTATTAACACAACACACTACATAAAGGTGTATTAACACAACCCACTACATAAAGGTGTATTAACACAACACACTACATAAAGGTGTATTAACACAACCCACTACATAAAGGTGTATTAACACAACACACTACATAAAGGTGTATTAACACAACACACTACATAAAGGTGTATTAACACAACACACTACATAAAGGTGTATTAACACAACACACTACATAAAGGTGTATTAACACAATACACTACATAAAGGTGTATTAACACACTAAATAATGTATAAACACAATACACTACATAAAGGTGTATTAACACAATAAATAATGTATTACACAACACACTACATAAAGGTGTATTAACACAACACACTACATAATGGTGTATTAACACAACACACTACATAAAGGTGTATTATTAACACAACACACTACATAATGGTGTATTAACACAACACACTACATAAAAGTGTATTAACCCACTACATAAAGGTTTATTAACACAACACACTTCATAAGTGTATCAACACAACACACTGCATAAAGGTGTATTATTAACACAACACACTACATAATGGTGTATTAACACAACACACTACATAAAGGTGTATCAACACAACACACTACATAAAGTTGTATTAACACAACACACTACATAATGGTGTATTAACACAACACACTACATAAAGGTGTATTAACACAACACACTACATAAAGGTGTATTAACACAACACACTACATAATGGTGTATTAACACAACACACTACATAAAGGTGTATTAACACAACACACTACATAAAGGTGTATTAACACAACACACTACATAATGGTGCATTAAGACATAACACACTACACAATCCCTCACAGTACACTTAAGACACTGGAGTACACAAGAGGTCTCACATAACCAGGAAAGTAATAGGTGTGTGTGTGTGTGTGTGTGTGTGTGTGTGTGTGTGTGTGTGTGTGTGTGTGTGTGAACTACCACGACACTGAACAACAAAACACCATCACACCTCATAACTCTCTCACCCCAAGACACGATCGCTTGGAGAGCATTACTAAGCTGGCTCGTTACAGCAGGAGTGTGTTGTTGACCTATTTTAGCGTGGAGTCTTGAGTCGTGGATTCTTGACCAGTCAGTATTGCCGACTGTTCACAACAAGGGGGAGGAATTTGCACTGTGAGACCTGGTGTGTGTTTGTTCCAGTCACAATCAAAACAAGGTCAAGGTCAAGCTTTTCAACACAAGGTCAGGGTCGCACTAGGTCAACACAAGGTCACTTATAAGCACTTTAAATATTACCCTAACAATTTCCCTTGACCCTAACTATTTCCCATGACCCCACGATCTTGAAAACCTTTCAAATTTTTCCCGTTAATCTGAAATATTTCTCGTCTCCTTCAAACATTTCTTCTCTCTCTCTTTAACATTTTGAAACCATTTTTTTAGAAATAGTTTCCTTCCAACCTTCATATATAAATTCCTACCTTTCTTCTTTCCCTCTCTACTGCTTCCTTCTCACCTTCAATCTTTCCTTCCTTCTCATCCACTCTCCCTCCATCTTCCTTTCTCCTCTCCTCCCTCTCTCCCCCCACCTTCCTTTCTCCTCTCTTCTTCCTCCCTCCATTTCCTCCAAGCTGTGGCCCGAGGTTGTGTTTCCACGAAAAAAATCGGAACACTTTATATATAGAGATGATATGAGTGACCCTACCTGGAAACAAAAGTCAGAGGTCATACCCAAGGGGGGGAGGAGGAGAGGAGGCCAGAATCCACGTTGACCAATCGCTCATCTTATAGTGTGTACGTTTTAGGAAATGTGAGGTCATGAGGTCAATCATTCTCAAGGAGGTGGGTGTGCCAGAGTCTAGGTTGTACCGATGTTTTCATAGCTAATTATGGTCATTGAGTTGATGTCTGGTCACTTATGGTGGTGGAGGTAAGTGTCTTTAGTGTTACAAAAGACGCTGTTGGTCAAGTCTTTGTGTAAGTTTGAGGCCATTTTAGATGTTTCTTTTTATCGTATCATGGCGTGAAGATATCTCAGTCACATCTTGAGAGAATCAAACAATGCCTCGTATGATCAGTTCTCGTTACTTAATGACTAAAGAATACAGTTTTGACTTAAGTTAAAACACAAAGATTAACAATGGCGTCACAATTACACCTGAGATTTTACCATAATTAAAATAGTGTCACTTCGAGTACTATTAGTTATGGAGGTAAATTATTCCACCTTGAGAAATCTTTTTGACAGGTGACCCAGATCTTTATAATGATTAGAAATGATAATAGTGTGGGTAGATAGGTAGGTTAGGTGTGGGTGGGTAGGGTGTGGGTAGGTAGGCTGAGGGTGTATTGATTCACGACCCTGAGGTGGCTGGGAGTACCTGAAGGACCTTGACCACTTTTGTAACACTTGGTCACGGTATTACAGCGGGTTGTAGACGACTCGGGACCACCATGACGACTTAAAATGATCATAAACGATTTACTAGACGACCAGAAATGCCTGTAGATCTAGAACGACTTTAGTGTGTGTGTTCGGCGACTTTGACGACCCAGAACGACAGTGTAGTGTGTGTTAGACGAATTGACGACCCAGAACGAGTGTAGCTTGTGCTATGCGACCGTGACGACCCGGAACGACTGTGTGACGTTATATGACCATGACGACCCGGAACGACGACTTCGAATTTTGAAACACGACCCGACAGTGAGGCGAGACACGGCAAAGTGTTCTAGGAAGGTGAAATACAGGGATACCTTGGTGGTGCCTCGCCCGACGACGACGAAGTGCTGACGTTGATGACGATGGCGATGATAACAATGACGACAACAACGAAAATGACGATGATGACAATGATCAGGAAAACGATAATGGATATTCTCCTCTTTTCCCCTCCTCCTCCTCTTTCTTCCTACTCGGCTTATTCTTTCTCCTCCTCCATTTTCTTCTTCTTACGCTTCTTCCCCTTCCTCCTTTCCTTGTCTTTGTTTCTTTCTTCCACTTCTTTAATTTCTTCATACTTTGCGGTTGTCTCTCTCTCTCTTTAACTTTTCTTCTCACACATTCTTACGCTTTTCCCCTCCTGTTTCTCTTCCTTGTTTCCTTCTTCCTCTTCTTCCTCACCCAGTTCTCCCCCCTCTTCCTCCTATCCCCCCTCTTCCACTTCCCCCCACCTCTTCCCCCCCCCTCTTCCACTTCCTGTGTAAGTAGTTAGGGTTGGGCAGGACTATTTAATAGCGGTATAGAGGAAACATTTTCCCTACTACTGTAGCACTTCGAGCGGCCGGCCATTGACGTCACGGTGACATCACTATGACGTCACGGGGAGGAGGAGCCTGAGTGGAATAGGTTGCCAGCGAGTTATTTTTTTTATTTATTTTTTTTTGGGTGGGGGGCTGCCCTCCCTCCCTCCCCTTCCATCTTTTTCTCAAATTAATTCCATTGTTAGAAGTAAATAGGACTTTGGTGTGATTGTATCGTGGATGGGGTTGAAAATGAGGTATGTCGGAGAGGTCTTTCTTTGTATCGTGGATGGGGTTGAAAATGAGGTATGTCGGAGAGGTCTTTCTTCCATTGACGGAGAGGGAGAGGAGAGAGAGAGGAGGAAGAGAGCACCTGGGAATCGTTCAGTATAAGTATAAAAGAGATGGTGCTTATTGTTTGGGAAACTAGCTAGCTAGCAACTCCTCCTTGTTGTCCCCCCTCCTCTCCTCTCAAGCTCTCACCACCTCCTCCTCCTCCTCTTCCTCCCTCCCTCACCCCTCCCCCTCCTCTAAATTCTCCTCCTTCCCCCACCAAGTTCTTTCCTACCTCCTCTTCCCTATCAAGTCTCCTCCTGTCTCCCTCCTCCCCCCTCCCCTTTCTCCCTGGGGTCGCTTCCCCTCCTCCCCCCTCCTCTCCTCCTGGTCCCCTTCCGCCTCCCTCCTCCCCCTCCCTCTCCTCCTGGTCCCTTCCTCCTCCCCTCCTCTCCTCCTCCTCCTCCCCCTCCCTCTCCTCCTGAGTCCCATCCTCCTCCTCCCCCTCCTCTCCTCCTGGTCCTCCCGCCTCCCTCCTCCCCTCCTCCCTCCCCCTCCTCTCTCCTCCGTGTTGGACCTGGCAGGCGAGATTCAATCGTTATTAAGATCTCTGTTTCAGGAAGCCGAGTGTTTGTTGTCCTACTGAGAGAGAGAGAGAGAGGTGGTGGTGAAAAATCTCTCTCTCTCTCTCTCTCTCTCTCTCTCTGTAATACTCATAGTTACAACCAAATATTCGATCTTGTGGTCACTACCCTCAGAAAGAGCTCTCCAGGCAGCTGACTCATTAGTGCCTCCTGCTGGCTTGTCTTCTTCTTATTTTCTTTTCTTTTACTTTTTCTTTTTTTTCTTTTTTCTTTTTCTTCTTTTCTTCTTCTTTCTTTTTTCTTCTTTTTCTTTTTTCATTTCCTTTTTCTTTTCATTTCTTCTTCTTTTTTTTTCTTCTTCTTCCTCCTCCTCCTCCTCCTCCTCCTCCTCTCTCCTCCTCCTCCTCTACTTACCCGACTGCATTGTATTTTCCCACGACCTACCTATTTTCCATGACCCACTATTTTCCCAGACCCACACTATTTTCCTGACCCACACTATTTTCCCGACCCACTATTTTCCCTGACCCACTATTTTCCCACGACCCACACTATTTTCCCACGACTCCACATTATTTTCCCACGACTCCATATTATTTTCCCACGACTCCACATTAATTCCCATGATATTCCGTTCTTTCCTCATTGCTCTACGCATACATCACCTTACTACCATGACCACATCGCCTTACTACCATGACCACATCACCTTACTACCATGACCACATCCACTCTACTGTTTGAGAGTCGGCTTCCACCACCCTCCTACACTGTGTTGACGTAGAGCTCTGCCTAGATTACTGGTCACCTTATACGGTTTTCTCACGCTCGCTATTTTCCCACGGTGCCGTACTACTTTCCCACGGTGCCATACTACTTTCCCACGGTGCCGTACTACTTTCCCACGGTGCCGTACTACTTTCCCACGGTGCCGTACTACTTTCCCACGGTGCCATACTATTTTCCCACGGTGCCATGCTACTTTCTCACGAGTCTCTGTTACTTTCCCCAGGGTTTCATACTAGTTTCCTACGAGTTTCTTGCTACTTTCCTACGAGCGTTACTTCCCCATGAGTATGTTCCTTTCCCCGAGGTCCGTTACTTTTCCATGAGGTTATGCTACTTTCCCACAGGTCTGTTTCTTTTCCCCGAATCTGTTACTTTCCCACGAGTCTATGTTCCTTTCCCCCGAGTTTATGTTCCTTTTCCGAAGTCTTATTACTTTCCCACGAGTCTATGTTCCTTTCCCACGAGTCTTATTACTTCCCAGATCTTATTACTTTCCCACGAGTCTATGTTACTTTCCCACGAATCTATGCCACTTTCCCATGACTCTACACTTCCTTTCCAAAATTCCACGATTCTTTGTCCCCTTAACTCCACTTTTCCTTCCCACTACTCCCCTCCCCTCTCTTCCCCTCCCTCCTCTCCCCTTCCTCTCCTCTTCCCCCACCCCCCTCCCCTCCCACTATCGCATACGGCCTCCTCACTTCCTGCGTCGTCTTGCCGTGATAACATAACTTTTTTTTTGCCCACGGACCTGCACAAAGTTCCCACGATCAGTGTTAACTTCCCACGACCTCCATTAACTTTTCACGACCCTTCCAGTATTTCCCACGACCATTCATAACTTCCCGATTAATAACTACCTCCATCTTCCCGATATAACTCTGACCTCCATTAATTCCCCGACCCTCCATTAACTTCCAGGCCTCCATTAACTTCACGACCTCCATTAACTTCCCGACCTCCTTCCCGACCTTCATTAACTTCCCGACCTCCATTAACTTCGACCTCCATTAACTTCCCGACCTCCATTTACTTCCGGCCTCCATTAACTTCCCAGACCTCCATTTACTTCCCACGATCTCCATTAACTTCCCGACCTCCATTAACTTCCAGCCTCCATTTCCCGACCTCATTAACTTCGACCTCCATTAACTTCCCACGGCCTCCATTAACTTCCCGACCTCCACTTACTTCCCGACCTCCATTTACTTCCCGACCTCCATTAACTACGACCTCCATTTACTTCCCGACCTCCATTAACTTCCCCGACCCTTCTTAACGTTCCTGGGCATCCTACATTTACTTTTTTAACTATGGTGCCTCTCTCCTACACACACACACACAAGCACCATCTGGCCTCCCCATTCTCCTCTCTTATCCTCCTCCTCTCTCATTAACCTTTTTCTTTCCCTTCCCTCCTTTCTTTTCCTCCCCCTTTCTTTTCCTTCCCTCCCCTTTCTTTCCCTTCCCTCTCCCTTTCTCTTCACTTCTCTCCACCTTGTCTGCTGTATTCCCACCTATTATCATCCCTCTTTCCCCTTCCTCATTCCCTCCTTTCCCTCTCCCTTTCTTCCTCCCCACTTCCCCCTGAGGAAGTAAGTTGAGCAAAGTGAGTGAGGCAAGAGGTGAGGGGAGTAGATCAGGAGGCCAGTGAAGCGACAGGAACCAGACGAGGATTATAGGCGTGGAGGAGGAAGGAGGACCACCCTCCTCCTCCTCCCCACCATTACCTAACTCTCGACCTGACTGGCCAAGGTCTTGCCATCACTCTTACCATAAAAGACTACCGCCAGCACGAGCAGACAACACCGCCTGACCCCCCCCACCTCTCTCCAACTCGCTAGACGGACATTCGCCTCCCTTTTGCCTGCACTGGCGTTCGTTGTTCAATGAGTAGGATGGTTATGGGAGACGGTTACTAAAACAGTACAGATGTTAAACTATATAGAATAAAATGCTGTCAGGTTTCTAATGGTGTGTGTGTGTGTGTGTGTGTGTGTGTCGCGGCTGGAACATGAAAGTAGAAAAGACTTATATGGTGAAGTGGACGACTGTGAGGAGTGAGAGAAGCCCCTTGAAGCTCCTCTCTCTCTCTCCCCTCTCCTCACCTGGCTCCTTCCTTTATCAGTCTTTATTTTCTTTCCTTCAGACGTTGCTACTAACCCCATGCCCCCCCGTGCCCTCATCACATCCCCTCCACCTCTCCTCCACCACCCCTCCTCACCACCCCTCACCCACCCCTCTTCATCACGTCCTCTTCACTACCTCCCTCTTCACCATACCCCTCCTCACCACCTTCCCTCTCCACACCCCCTCTTCACAACGCCCCCTCTTCACCCGCCCCTCTTCACCACGCCCCTCTTTCCCACGCCCCCTCTTCACCGCCCCCTCTTCACCACGCCCCCTCTTCCACCGCCCCCCTCTCACCACCCCTCTTCACCACCTCCCTCTCACCACACTCCCTCTTCACCACGCCCTACTTCGGTACCGTTTTCTCTGACTGTTGCCTCCTGCAGGTGATAGTTGGCGCCTCTCGGGATGACACAGACACGTCTCTTCACGCTCTGCCCTCTCATCCACACTTGATCGCCCTCTTTCTCTCACATCCACCTCTCCAACGCCCACTTTCTCACTCCCTCTCACCTTGATGCGCTCTCTTCTCTATATTGTCGATGTTTTGTTTTTACGTTTTTCTTTTCGTACGTTTTTGTCTTCACCTTTCATCCGTGTCCCGTCTTCTCTTCCGTCCGTGTCCCGTCTTTTCTTCCGTCCGTGTCCCGTCTTTTCGTCCGTCCGTGTTTCGTGTACATTTTTAGTCCGTGTTCGCTTTCGTACTCGTCCCTGTCGTTGTGTCGCTGAGGATCCACAGTTATTACGCGTCTCAGTATATGTTTATGTTTCATGTCTTTCAGTTCCTCTCTCGTCCTCTGCTTGTGTTTCCTCTCTTAGTTTCTACCTCCTATCTTTCTCCCCCTTGCCTCAGTACCCCATCTACCCTCTCCCTTGTCCCTGAATCTCCCCTACTCTCTCTCTCTCTCTCTCTCTCTCTCTGACCCCTCACCTGTGTGTCCTTGGGGTATCATGAACGACAAAGACCACCTCATCGGACGACCTTCACTTAATGTCCGTCTTTCTTTCTCTCTCACACCATGACCCTGGGGAGGAGAGAGAGAAAGAGAGAGAGAGAAAGATTGTTGAATTACCACCTGGCTTGATTAATGAGGTTGTGTTACACCTGAACCATCATTCTCTTCACCACTACCACCTCTGTTCTCTCTCTCTCTCTCTCTCTCTCTCTCTCTCATTTCTTTCATTTCCCCTCATTGTTTAACTCTTCCATCTTGCACTACGCCCTTCATATGTCCTTTCTCCTCCTCCCCTTCCTCCTCCCCCTCCCACCTTCACACTTTCAACCTCTCCCCCCCCCCACCTCCCTTCTTCTTCCTCTCATGATACTTTTCCCTCACTTTTCCTCTCCCTGGGGTACTAGACCTAGTGGACGGCTACTGGATGTTTTGATCTGGGTGAGAGGCAGACTGAGAAAATCCCCACTCTTTCCCCTCACTTCCTCTTCCTCCTCCTTCCTTCTCCTCCTCACACTCCCCTCACCTTCCTCCAAGTTCCTCTTCCTTCCTCCCACATCCCCCGCCATCTCTCCCCTGTTGTTCCAGTACTACCGCAGTCGTCGGCCAGACTGCTGACGTCACTGTGACGTCATGGGGAGGGGCTTAGTAGGTGCCACGCTGCCAACACTCAGGAAATAAGATGGATTATTATTATTATTATTATTATTATTATTATTATTATTATTATTATTATTATTATTATTATTATTATTATTATTATTGTTATTGTTATTGTTATTGTTATTATTATTATTATTATTATTATTATTATTATTATTATTATTATTATTGTTATTGTTATTGTTATTGTTGTTGTTTTTAGTGTTATTATTATTATTATTATTATTATTATTATTATTATTATTATTATTATTATTATTATTATTATTGTTGTTGTTTTTATTGTTGTTGTTATTATTATTATTATTGTTATTATTATTATTATTATTGTTGTTGTTTTTATTATTATTATTATTATTGTTATTATTATCATTATTATTATTATTATTGATGATGTTATCGTCATTATTAATAAGGTTATTATGATAATAACCTTCACCGTAAATGGCTCTTACCTTTCTATTTAAACACAGAGCGAGAGGTTGGCAGCCACTCAATGCCACACAAGGTCGTTATGCTGTATAATTAAACGATAACATCATCTTGATCTGCCTTAACTATAACACTCTTGATCTACTCTAAGTTGTGAGTCAGTGTGAGGTGTTGTGAGTTAGTGTGAGGTGTTGTGAGTTAGTGTGAGGTGTTGTGAGTCAGTGTGAGGTGTTGAGTTAGTGTGAGGTGTTGTGAGTCAGTGTGAGGTGTTGAGTTAGTCTGAGGTGTTGTGAGTCAGTGTGAGGTGTTGAGTTAGTGTGAGGTGTTGTGAGTTAGTGTGAAGTGTTGTGAGTCAGTGTGAGGTTTTGAGTTAGTCTGAGGTGTTGTGAGTCAGTGTGAGGTGTTGAGTCAGTCTGAGGTGTTGAGAGTTAGTGTGAAGTGTTGTGAGTCAGTGTGAGGTTTTGAGTTAGTCTGAGGTGTTGTGAGTCAGTGGGGAGTGTTGAGTTAGTCTGAGGTGTTGTGAGTCCAGTGTGAGGTGTTGTGAGTCATCTGAGGGTGTTGTGAGTCAGTCTGAGGTGTTGAGTTAGTGTGAGATATTTGTGAGTCGTCTGAGGAGTGTTGAGAGTCAGTCTGAAGAGTGTTGAGTTAGTCTGAAGTGTTGAGTTAGTCTGAGGTGTTGTGAGTTATATGTGAGGTGTTGTGAGTTAATCTAAGGTGTTGTGAGTAAGTCTGAGGTGCTGTGAGTTATAAGTGAGGTGTTGTGAGTTAGTCTAAGGTGTTGTGAGTAAGTCTGAGGTGTTGTGAGTTATATGTGAGGTGTTGTGAGTTAGTCTGAGGTGTTGTGAGTAAGTCTGAGATGTTGTGAGTTATATGTGAGGTGTTGTGAGTTAATCTAAGGTGTTGTGAGTAAGTCTGAGGTGCTGTGAGTTATAAGTGAGGTGTTGTGAGTTAGTCTAAGGTGTTGTGAGTAAGTCTGATGTGTTGTGAGTTATATGTGAGGTGTTGTGAGTAAGTCTGAGGTGTTGTTAGTCAGTCTGAAGTGTTGTGAATCAATGTTGAAGTGTGTGTAAGTTATGTCACCCGCTGTAACCTAATATGAACCCAATTTGACTTAACTTGAGTGTTGCGTCATCATCTGTAACCTCTTGTGACCTAACTTGACTCAGCCTGAACATTGCATCATCATCTATAACCCAATGTGACCCAACTTGACTTTTAAGTTGCGTCACTCATGAGATAAAATGACCCAGCATGACTCGTCTCAACTCGTTCTGTCTAAACCTGTAATATTTCTGTCTAAACCTGTAATATTTCTGTCTAAACCTGTAATATTTCTGTCTAAACCTGTAATATTTTAACATGGAAGGTGACCTAGTCTGCATCATGACCCAGTATGTGTGTGAGTAATGAATAAACGTACACATAAGGAGATACACATATGTTACACGTACACATTAAAAACAGTCAGAAATATATTTATACACACACACACACACACACACACAGTCAAGCAAACACACAAACACTCAAACAAAAGAGACCGACACACTCAAAAACAAACACACCCACAAACAAAAACACACCCAAACACTCACAAATATAAACAAACAAACAAACAAGCTCATCAAACCTCGTTAAGGACTGACCTGTGTCGCACGTGAAGTTGTTCTCTAAATGAGCAACAAAGTTATTTATGTAGTACGTTATTATCAACAAACCAGGCGAGGGATTTTTTGTCGTTCAAATTAATTGGCAAATTGTGTTGTGACGTGAGGCTGTGAGGGCTTTGATGAGGTGGAGGTCAGTGTGTTGGTTACTGGAGGTGAAGTGGGAGGAGGGTAGGTGGTTGAGTTGGAGGTAGGTTTGGAGGGACGGAGGTAGTGGTAAGAGGGAGGGTCTGAGGTAGGAGTAGGAGGGATGGTTGGAGAGAGGGTTGGGAAGGAGGTAGGCTTGGAGGGATGGAGAAGGGTTGGGGGGAGGAGGTAGGGATGGGAAGGAGGAGGGTTGGAGAGGGATGGAGGGAGGTGAGGTGAGGGTTGGGGGGGAGGGTTGGAGGTAGGGATGGGGAAGGAGGAGGGTTGGAGGGGAGGGTTGGAGGTGAGGGTTGGGAAGAAAGAAGAAAAGTTGGAAGTTAAAAGAGAATATTGGAGTGAGGGAGGAGGAGGAGGAGGAGGATGCTGGGCTGAGGGAGGATGTTGGAGGAGGTGAGAAGAATGGGGGGGAGGAGGAAGATGATGCAGGGAGAGGGAAATACAGGGAGAAGCCGAGGGAGAAGAAAGGAAGGGAGGAATAAGCCATTGTAGATACACCTTCGCTACACACTCCACCTTAGGCCAGGTTAATCAGTCGTCATTTACCTGGAGGACCAAAATATCAGACATTACTTGAAATAAGGTCAAGGTCAAGGTCACGAAGATCAAGGTCAAATATAGCGTCATTATCAGCTACACGAACCGGAAATGATCACATCCGGGTAGTAGTGAATAAGTGTGTGTGTGTGTTAGCTTTAGTTAATCTCGCTGGTATAATAGTTTTCAATGACTTTCACACTTCTGGATTGATCTCTCTCTCTCTCTCTCTCTCTCTCTCTCTCTCTCTCTCTCTCACTGTGAAGAGAGAAAAATGGCCACAACATCACACACAACAACACAAACATTTCCCCAAAAAAAAAATAAATAAATAAATAAATACCCCCTGTGCATACTCAATTACATATTCACTCTTGCCAAGTATGAGTCAACAACATTCCTGCCTTTACTGACCTAACGGATAGTGTGTTTCTTGGCGTTTGAGGGAGTTTTGTCTTCCTCTTCAAATGAACCTTAAAATGATTAATTCTCCATATCTCTTGTTATATATAATGAGACATGGTTAGGTTAGGTTAGGTTAGGTTAGGTTTGGTTTGGTTAGGTTATTGTAATGGTGCGACTCATGATGATGATGATAATAATAATAATAATGACGATAATAGCGGTAATAATAATAATAATAATAATAATAATAATAATAATAATAATAATAATAACCTAACCTAACCTAAGCCCCAGGTAGCGTTAGGGTGATTAATCTTCAGGTGAATTAAGCTAAGGTGTCTAATCCTCAAGTGGACCGACGCAGGTAGTGTTGCATGTGTGTACGTGTGTGAGTGTGTGTGCGGGGGTCAGACACGCACGCGCACACGTCGGCTGAGGGAAGTAACGTGTTCCTGTTTATCATCGTCAAACCCTTCTGTGGCTCCTTGTCTGGCCGTGACGTCAAACTTAGTTAATTGGGAAATGCGTAATACGTCACTCATCGTGTGTATGTGTGTGTGTGTCGTCGACCCCAGGCAGTACGTGATTGTCTTAAAGGTTAAACCACGAAAAATGGACGAAAATTTTGTTTTTACGAATTTTTAAATTTTAATTACTATAAAAAACACAAATCGATCGAAATCTATTACGTTTCATGTGATGTTTTAGTTGATGATGTAAAACATTCGCTTATTACCTGTTCAGTTTTCTGGAAGTTTAAATTGACAGGTGGAAAAAATAAGTTATTTTTTATTTATGTTTTGTGACATTTTAATTAACTGTGACGAAAAAGATGATGGGAATTCATAATATGTTATTTCTTTATTTATTTTGTTTTATTGTTTACAAAAAACAAAAACAATTTCACTGATCATAAAAAAATAAAAATAATCTTTCACCACATTCAATAGAATAAAATTTTATTGAAGCAAAAAAAACTATCAATTATATTTTTTTCTACTTACTGTAAAAATTTCATCGACAACAAATTCTAATTTAATATAGATTTTTGCTTAATTTTAAATCATGATGCCCCCAAAAATCTCTTCCATTTGCTGGGAATTTCAAAATGATATAAAAAATAAATAAATCAGGTGTTACATATAATGACCTGAAGTACTGTAATAATAAACTATAAAACCGGTAATTAAAATGTAAAGAAAGGTCTGAGGGATTCTGGGATTACCTGTAATGTTTTAAGATCATTTTAAAGTCTAAATTCTTACCTGAGTTCCTCGAAGGATTAGTTAGGATGCAGCCATTGACGTCATTAAGGAGTGAGGGAGGATTCTTTTCTCAGGACACTTATAGGAAGGACGTTTCACCTGATACGACGCTTACCTGGAAGGATTCCTCTCGTAGACGTCTTACCTGGGAAGAGGACTTACCTAGGAGGATGTCTTATCTAGGAGGATATCTTACCTAGGAGGATTTCTTACCTAGGAGGATGTCTTATTTAGGAGGACGTCTTATCTAGGAGGACGTCTTATCTAGGAGGACGCCTTACCTAGGAGGATGTCTTATCTAGGAGGACGTCTTATCTAGGAGGATG
Organism: Homarus americanus; assembly: GCF_018991925.1. Lineage (NCBI taxonomy): Eukaryota > Metazoa > Arthropoda > Malacostraca > Decapoda > Nephropidae > Homarus > Homarus americanus. Next base: position 65,218 of record NW_024738975.1, on the reverse strand, counting down.
TCTTACCTAGGAGGATGTCTTACCTAGGAGGATCTCATACCTTGGAGGACGACTTACCTAAGAGGATGTCGTATCTAGGAGAAGGTCATACCTAGGAGGATGTCTTACCTAGGAGGACGTCTTACCTAGGAGGACGTCATACCTAGGAGGACGTCATACCTAGGAGGATGTCTGACCTAATAGGACGTCTTACCTAGGAGAATGTTTTACATAGGAGGACGACTTACCTAGGAAGACTACTTATCAGGAGGACATCTAACCCACCCGGGAGAAGGCAACACACGCCCAGCAACAAGAGGCGTGACTGCCGTACCAAGACAGGCGGGTAGCGGTGTGTGGCTGTGATCGTTCCCGGTAAGAGCGGTGACCCGAATGCCGACGTAAACATTAAGAGCCAGTGTTTATGTCCTGATTCTACGACTTCCCTGAACAGGTGTTGACATCTCGTCACTTTATTATAGCAGTTCAGGAGTACACAATTACGCATACTAGCGAAATCCCGTCGTAATGGCAGGAGTTCGTGTTAACTTTCGTCATTTGGTACAAATTAAACGTAATTCCATTTAATCAAATGTCCTTCCGGCTACGCTAGGGTTTTTCTCGTATTGAGTGAGCGCGGGTGGGAGCTACGCCACAATCGAATTCCGTGAGTGAATCATTTAGACGCGTTCTTGTGACTCATGGGAACAGTTCCTGGGAACGGAGGAGTTCCAGGGAGGGCGAGCGGCTGGTGTTGTCAGTCCCCAGCACATTTGCCTCAGTCCAGTCTTACCTCTAGCTTTGTAGTGGTCACATTCGGACCTCACTCGTGGTGGACGTAGCGTGTCAGTGATTACCAAGTAGAGCGGACAGTCGAATGTGATTGATTTCCGCGGTGCGCTCCACACATACTCATACACACGGGTGCTTTTGCAAATTTGTCATTGTATGGATTTTGCAGCATGATGATAGAAAAACGTTTGTGGTGACGGTGAAACGTTTGTTGAGAAAACATAAGTGATGGAGACACGGGTGGAGTGTAATGAGTTCGGAGGAGGGGAGTGCCGGGTGCAGGTGGTGGGTGCCAATGACCACGTGGGTGCCCTCCACTACACAAAGACGCTCTTATGGGGGGCGTGGACTACCCTGCCCCCTGCCCTCCTTGGATGCTTCAACCCCTCCTCCTCCCCCTCATCCTCCTGGTCCACCTCCTCCTCCAGCATCTGCTCCCAATCCGGCTTTTGCTGTTGCTCCTCCTCCTCCTCCAACACCGAACCCAAGGTAATACTCGAGGTCAATCCCGAAGATAAGTTGGTTATTTTCATCGTTCGTAGAGAGAGGCACCTAGTGTAGAGAGTCGGGACTAATGACTTGTTTGAGCTACTCCGCTAGTGTTGAGTCTACCATAGTCAACACATTGTGGCCGGTGTGTTTGTAACGACTTTAGTTTTTCAGGATTTGATTCATCTCTGTGTTGTGTTGGACGAGATGAGGATGAAGTGGTCTCAACAGATGATTGTATTGGCTGTTTTTAGATGCACTTAAATGTCATATCTATTTTTAAGGCGATACATTACTTTTGTTAAATTATTGGAATACTGACTGGACAGTTACTGATACACTGTATATATATATTTAACATTGTTACATTATAATTATCACTATGCCTGTGTTGACTTTACTTGAGGAAAAAAATCTGACTTGAAAATAGTTGTAGAGATTATTAATGTGTGGGGGTCGTGGTTTAGGGGTGTAAACGCGTGTGGGGAATGTCCACTTATCTAAATTACGAGGGGTGTGTGTGTGTGTGTGTGTGTGTGTGTGTGTGTGTGTGTGTGTGTGTGTGTGTGTGTGTGTGTGTGTGTGTGTGTGTGTGTGTGTGTGTGTGTGTGTGTGTGTGTGTGTGTGTGTGTGTGTGTGTGTGTGTGTGTGTGTGTGTGTGTGTAGGTGCGTAACATACAAATAGTAACCTTTACAAATACATATCGAACGGAAAATGTATACAAGATAAGTGCGTATGAAAAAATAACCTTTGTAATTACGCATCGAACGGGAATATAAGATGTGGATAGATATATATAAAACGGCTCGTACGTGACAAAATCGTTAACAGTACCCAATGACCTTTAGGAATTCTTGTCTAATGGGGTTATATGACGCGTGATAATAGGAGTGTGTCTGTGGAACTGCGTGCGTGGGGAATGGCTGTAGATGGTGAGGTGTGCGTCGAATCCTGCTTGAATTGTGTCACTCATATTTTTGTTTTCTTCTCACTTCGTTTGTCAATAACTTATCTGGTGTAACACGTTCTCACTGACCCAACCTGTCTGATGGGTTGTGTCAGCGGATCAAAGGTGGAATGATTTAATGTTTTGTTTTGCTTTTTGGTGGTGTATTCTGTGTGTGTGTGTGTGTGTGTGTGTGTGTGTGTGTGGTCATGTTCGTATATATGTATGTGTTCGAGTTCGTGTTAATTGACCCCTTTAACCCTTTGAGTTCGATGGTTTAACAGGATGGTGGTTTAACCTTTTTGAGTCGAGTAATTACACGGAAGGATGATCTCAACACTTAGCACGATAGTTTAACCTTTGACAGAATAATATTTGAAGTTATTTTTAACTTTTCGATCATGACCGTTTATATCATCGTCCTTAAAGGGTTGAACCATCGTCCTTAAAGGTATGAACCATCGTCCTTAAAGGGTTGAACCATCGTCCTTAAAGGGTTAAATCATCGTCGCCAAAAGGGTTGAACCATCGTCCTTAAAGGGTTGAACCATCGTCCTTAAAAGTTGAACCATCGTCCTTAAAGGGTTGAACCATCGTCCTTAAAGGTATGAACCATCGTCCTTAAAGGGTTGAACCATCGTCCTTAAAGGGTTAAATCATCGTCCTTAAAGGGTTAGATCATCGTCCTCAAAGGGTTAACTTGTTTATAGCCTTATTTGGTGTACACTTACTACGTCTTTTTTTGTTTTTACTAAACTAAGCATTTCCGCAGCCATAGTGTAGTAAATTATTTTTTTCCCAGGAGGACGAGAGCTGAAGGTGTGTCATGTACCTTGACCATACTAGGATTTTTGTTTGTATTACTGTTTATTTAGTGATTTTTTTTATTAAATAATAATAAATAATAATAATAATAAACGGTTTATTAATAGAGTTGCAGCCGGTGGCTGAAAATATACAGACTTACATTTGATTTAGACATAATGATATAATATGCATTGAATACGTTTACATGCTGTACAGTACATAAATCAGTGCATAAATTAATGTGTGTGTTTGTGTGTGTACATCTTCACTCGTCAGGACAATGTACGTCAGTACGAATGTTAGTAAAAGAAAATCCCCCCCCCCCCTCAAAGAAAAAAAAACATAATTATCTTTTTCCTTCCTCTTAAATATCTTAAACATTCTCTTCAACATTATTCTTCATATTAACATTAATAGACATTTAACATTTTAGTCAACATTTTTTTATTCATTTTATGAATCAGTCATTTAACATTCCAACATTTTAACCTTCATATACAACATTTTTCTTCATATTAACATTCATAGACGTCTAACAATTTAACATTTCCGGGATTTTTCGGTAGATGTTAATGTTAAATTAATTGCCTGAAGAGAAGTTGATAACGATGATGATGATGATTCTGAATTAACGAGGTTTATGTTTATTGACTGGTTGTTTACATGACGTGAGAGAGACAGAGGAGTGAGTCACGAGTCATCATTGACTCACTAGTGACTCAGGTGTTTCGTGTGATTGACCTGGTTGAAAGGTGTGAGTGTGACGCATAGGTTAAAGTACACACACACACACACACCTACGCACACACACACACACACACACACACCTACGCACACACATACTCACCTATGCTTACACGCGGTGACATACGCCCATACACACACCCACACACACACCCACACACCCCTACACACGCCCACACACACCCACACACCCACACACACCCACACACCTACACACACCCCCACACCCACACAATCCCGCCCTACCTCGTCGTCTGCGCTATAGAAACTCAATTTGCAAGTTATTTTTAAATCAACTCCTGTGATATGCGGGGGAGGGGAGTGGGGGGTGGAGCGGGAGGGTGGGGGGGTGGAGGGGCTCTTCATCATGGAGATTTTCAAGTGTCGAGGAGTGATATGAGAGAGTGAGGGGATAGGTGAGGGGGGTGAGGGGCTAGGAGAGGATGGGGGAAAGTTTAGGTGATGAGGTGTGAGGGGTGATGAGGAATGGTGGTGAGAAGGAGGGGGAGAGGTGTGGTGAGGCGAGAGGGGAGGGACAGGAGAAGGGAGGGGAGAGGTAGGGAGGCGAGAGGGGTGGAAGGGAGAGGGGAGGGATGGTGAGGGGTGAGGCGAGAGGGGAGGGATGGTGAGGGGTGAGGCAAGTGAGTAGTGGTTAGGAAAGATGAAAAAAAAAGTGACCAAGAAATCCTACTGAAACTCTTGATTGGAAAATATTCAAAACCTAACCTAACCATACATGACAATTTTATTTATATATATTTTATTTTATTTGACTGGTAAACATAATTATACCGAGGATATTATATATATTTTTTTTAGTTTATTTACGAAAAACAATTAAAAAAAATATATAGTTTACTCACAATTATCAGGAAAATTAATTGTACCCCAAAACAATAAAAAAAATCTACTATATTTTGTTTATTTTTTTTACAATTTATTTTAGATTTTTTTTCAGTAATATTTATGGATATATTATTAAATGGACAATAACAAGTAAATAACTAGTTTATATAATATTTACTCTTATGTTATAATTATACTTTCACATATAATTATAGGAGATACAGATGACCTCACTATAAGGTGCTTTATCTACGACTATATGCAAACAAACCATCATTTGAGGCGTATCTCATTTTGGAGGGATGAGGGAGGGGGGGAGGAAGGGGGGAGGAGGTTAGATGAGGGTATTGAGGGAGGTGGTGAGGGAGGAGGCAGTGAGGATGAGGGGTGGGGTGAGGGGATTAGGAAATTAGTGACAGGGGAGTGGTTGAGATGAGGGGGTTTGTTAGGAGGTGAGGGGTAGTGTGGGGGGGGTTAGTTAAGGTAGTGGTATTGAGGGGGTAAAGAGGTGTGGGAGAGAAGGAGGAGTTGAGGAAATTGGGGAGAGTAAAATTGTCTTGTAGGTCTTTGTGTTATCTACCCCGACCGACCACGTCAAAGATGGCGTTGACGTGGTGTTGACTTAGCTTTGTCTTAGCGTTGACTTAGCGTTGACTTAGAGCGTTGAAATAGCATTGACTAGTAAATTAATAGCATTATATTCCCCCCCCCCAAAAAAAAAAAAACCATTATTATTTTCAGAAGTTAAATTTTCAACAGAATATTTGCATTACCTTCCCATTTCCTGTTGACAACCCACATTCAACACCTGGTCGTGGTGGAGGGGAGGGGAGGTGTGAAAGGAAGGGGAGAGAGGAAATGGGGAGGGGAGAAAGAGGAAGTGTTAAAGGGAATGGGAGGGGAGAGAGGGGAAGTGTAAAAGGGAAGGGGAGGGGAGAGAGGGGAAGTGTAAAAGGGAAGGGGAGGGAAGGGGAGAGGTAAAGGGGAGGGAGGGGTCTACTAGCATAAGGTCACTGCCTCACATTCAACTCTTTGTTTACAACGTCAGTGTGTTGTCTGTTCGTCTTTCGCTTAACACTCTATCTATCTATCTTATTTCTTTTCTTCTTCTTCGTCTTCTCGTCTTTCTCTTTCTAATTCTACTTCTTTCCTCTTCCTCCTCGTTAACCATTCTTTCCTCTATTCTCCCTTCCCTCCTCTATACTTCGCTTCTCCCTCCCTCGCTCGTAGTACCTCACCTTAAGCTCCCTCTCTCCCCCTCCCCTTCCATCCCTCCCACCCTCTCTCCCTTCCACCTCCCACATCCCAAGTAGTACAATTTTTCCTACTCCTTCCCTCCCTCTCTCACATACCATCTAGTACAGTTTTCTCTCCCCCCCTCCTCCTCCTCCCCTCCTCCTCCTCCTCTTCCTCCCCCTTCCCTCCCCCTCCTCCCCCTCCCTCCCCCCACCTCATATCTGACGTTGGTCGTGACAGGTGGAGTGTGTCGCAGTCTGTCTCTATTAAATCACCGGCCAGAAAAAAAAAAGTAAGAGGAATGTGTTGGAAAAAAAAGAGGGGATTCTCTCCTCCCCTCTCTACTCCTTTCTCTACTCCATCCCTCTCTACGCCCTTCCCTTCTCCTTCCCCTTCCCCACTTCTCCCCTCTCTAATCCCCCCTCCCTACCCCCTCCCCCCTAGAGGTGAACATGGCCTTGGTGAAGGAAGGGAGGGGTTGATTCAGAAGTAAGGGGTTAAGAGAACTAAAGGGTAAGGGATAGGAGTAAGGGGTAGATGAGGGGAGATTGTGTTATATTAATGTGTTTTTTTGTCTTTGTTGTTTGTCTTATTAGTAGTCCAATTAGTTACCTGTACCTGGACCTTTGTTTGTACCTGAACCGCTACCTGTAACTGAACCGCTACCTGTACCTGAACCGCTACCTGTTTATGTATTCAAGTTTATCACAAGACTATCGACGTAGGTGAGAAATATCGACTCCTGTTTGTTCTCCACTGTCTCTCCTCTCATCGTTATCCTCCATCTCTCCCTTTATCCTCCATCTCTCCCTTTATCCTCCATCTCTCCCGTTATCCTCCATCTCTCCCTTTATCCTCCATCTCTCCCTTTATCCTCCATCTCTCCCTTTATCCTCCATCTCTCCCTTTATCCTCCATCTCTCCCTTTATCCTCCATCTCTCCCTTTATCCTCCATCTCTCCCTTTATCCTTCATCTCTTTCGTTATCCTTCATCTTATTATCTTCCTCTGTTGCTACTTATCATCCATACTTCTCTCCCCTCCTCCACTCCCTAACACCTGTCTCTACTCTTATGTGTCTGTATGTGTCTGTATGTGTATGTGTGTCTGTGTATGTATGTATGTATGTATGTATGTATGTATGTATGTATGTATGTGTGTGTATTCTCCGTATTACCTTCTTCAGCCTACTAAACATGCTCTCTCGTCCGTGTAGATACCTGGTATACATATGTATGATGTGTAAGCTAGATACATTATACATATAGACGGGTCAGTGTAGCATATGATGTCACCTCTTACCAATCATTCCCTTAAGACTGTCATACCAGGAAAAAAAAAGTCATGGTATATAAGCCTTTGTCACACGAGTATTATTGTCATGGGGGTGTCGTAGGAGTGTCATGGGAGTGTCGTAGGAGTGTCATGGGAGTGTCGTAGGAGTGTCATGGGAGTGTCGTAGGAGTGTCATGGGAGTGTCGTAGGAGTGTCATAGTGTCAAGTATGCAGGTGTTGTTTAAGCGAAGGTATCATTTTTTGTTTTGTTTTACTACTGCACCTGACTCTCTATTAGCTGCTATTGGTAATCCTGTGAATGGTGTCACTTAACTGTGTTCTGTCATTCATGTGTGAAGGCGTTTTCATCGTTTAGCTGTGGATGCTAAAACGTGTTCGTGTGTGTGTGTGTGTGTGTGTGTGTGTGTGTGTGTGTGTGTGTGTGTGTGTGTGTGTGCGTGCGGTTTATTTCACGTAGAAGACGTTTGTTTACATATGAGTTGAGTCAGGACGTCCCTCACCTGTGTCGTACAGCCGCCAGGTAAGGTCCTAATTACCTTTGGCTCACAGCCCCTCATATACCGTGATAGTTAATGGATTGATAAAATATAATTGATCTTCGTTGATTCGCTTAGTAAATTGCGCTGGGGGAGCATAGGTGAATGGGGAGAGAAAACGAGTTGGGAGAAAACACGCGATTGGGTAGAGAATACACACAAGTAGGGGGAGAGAAGACGCACAAGTGGGGGAGAAGACACACGAGTGGGGAGCGAAGACACACGAGTGGGGAGCGAAGACACACGAGTGGGGAGAGAAGACACACGAGTGGGGAGAGAACAGACAAAACCCGCCTACATTACCACTAAGGCGCCACTTGGACTCGTCAAGGTATTTCAACAAATATTCTGGACACTCATTGAACCTTTTGAGGACGATGATGCAACCTGTCATCGTCAAGGGGTTAAACCATCGTGCTAGAGGGGTTAAACCATCGTGCTAGAGGGGTTAAACCGTCGTGCTAAACCAAAATGGGATAAATCATCGTTCTCGACGAAAAAAGAGGTTAAACCAACGTGCTAGAGGGGTTAAACCATCGTGCTAGAGGGGCTAAACCAACGTGCTATAGGGGTTATATCATTCTCTTAAATCTAAAGGGGTTTAATCATCTTGCAACTGGGATTAAACCATCGTGCAACTGGGATTAAACCATCGTAATACAGTGATTAAAGTTTAAACCATCCTACTAGAGGGGGTTAAACCATCGTACTAAAGTCATTGTCAAACCATCATTTTATAAAGGTGTTAAAGCATCGTCTTTAAAAGGTTTAATACTCGCTACCTTGAGTGTTGGCCGTACAGGTGAGGTAAATGCCATTAACAGGTCGAGGGAGAATTAGCGTAGCACCATTAGTACGCCATTAAGTGTCATGAGAGTGTGTGTGTGTGTCGTGTCGTGTCACTAATGGCTTGGGTCTTGAAGTTGTTTGTATGCTCACGGTGTCATCGGCTCAGATAGGGTCCAGTTAATAATGATGATGATAATAATAATAATAATAATAATCAGAATAATCCAAATTGATAATCCTAACAATAATTATAATAGAAAATTACATCAACATTTTAGAAAAGAACCAACAGAGACAGACAGACAGACAGAAAGACAGACAGACAGACAGACAGAAAGAAAGAGAAAAACAGACAGGCATTCAGATAAGTAGAGAGACAGACAGACAGAGAGATAGAAAGAGAGAGGCAGAGAGACAGACAGACAAAGACAGACAGATAGACAAAGACAGACAGACAGATAGACAGACAGGAAAAGGGGAGAGAGACAGACAGATAGAAAGGGTGAGACAGGCTGCAATTTCCTCCCTGAAGTGTTAACCAGCTGGCCCATGACGTCCACCTCTCCCATCTGTGTAATTTACCAACTGTGAGGAAATACCTTATAATGAGGTAATGAGCCATGACGCCCCTCCCCCCTCAGTAATGTAAGAGGGGGAGGGGGTCGAGGTTAAGCCGAGGGGGATGGGGGAGGGGGTCGAGGTTAAGCTGAGGGGGATGGGGAGGGGGCCGAGGTTGCCGAGGGGGAGGGGGGTCGAGGTTGGCCGAGGGGATGGGGAGGGGCCAAGGTTGCCGGGAGGGGATGGGGAGGGGGTCGAGGTTGCCGAGGGGGAGGGGTCGAGGTTGGGCCGAGGGGGGATGGGTGGCCGAGGTTAAGCTGAGGGGATGGGGGAGGGGGTCGAGGTTAAGCTGAGGGGGAAGGGAGGGGTCGAGGTTAAGCCGAGGGGAGGGGTCGAGGTTAAGCCGAGGGATGGGGAGGGGGTCAAGGTTAAGCCGAGGGGATGGGGAGGGGTCGAGGTTGGGTCGAGGAGGGGGTCGAGGTTGCCGAGGGGGATGGGGGTCGAGGTTGCTTTGAGGGGATGGGGAGGGTCGAGGTTAAGCTGAGGATGGGGAGGGGGTCGAGGTTTAGCTGAGGGGGATGGGGAGGGGGCCGAGGCCAAGCCGAGGGGATGGGGGAGGGGGTCGAGGTTAGGGGCTGAGGGGAGAGGGAGCGGGGAAACGGATAGGGTAAATGAAGAGAAAGTGGGGGAGTGGGGAATGAAGATGAGGAGGTGAGGGAGGAAGGGGAGAAAGAGGAGAGGGATAAGGAGGAATGGAAGGGGATGGAGGGAGTGGGAAAGTGGAATGAGAGAGAGAGAGAGGAAGGGAAGGTGATGGAGGAGAGGAAGGGAAGGTGGAAGGATGAAAGTAGGGGAAGGTCGTTGGAGGGAGGGAAGGTCGTTGAGGGAGGGAAGGTCGTTGGAGGGAGGGAGGGAGGGAGAAACATGACAGGACAGGACAGGAGGAAGTGATCATATGTTCTGTCGTGAATAATTCGGAACTGTCCCAGACGATGAACAGGAGGGGAGGTGGGAGGGGTAGGAGGGATAGGAGGAAGGGGTAGGTGGGAGGGAGAGAGGGAGGAAGTAAGGGGAAAGGATAGGGAAGCTTAAAAGAGGAATTGGGAAAGGTGGGAGTGAAGGAAAGAGGAGGGAGTGAGGGAGGTACAGGTGAAGGAAGGAAGGAAGGAAGGAAGGCGTACGGTAAGGATAAAAGGGAAGGAGGGTATTTTGAGAGGGAAGGAAGGAAGGAGTTGTGTAGTCTGTCAGTAATGTTGTTGTGGTCAGTGTGAATTATTATTATTTTTTATTAATCTGTTTAGTTATGGTTAATGGAGTGGAATGAGATAGAGTTTTATTTAAGAGGGAATGAACATCAAACGTGGAGGATTGGCTTCACCTTTCTTGTGTGTGTGTGTGTGTGTGTGTGTGTAAGGGTTGGTGTGGTACTTACTTGAAAGAGGGTGATGGGGAGGGGGGGTGGTGAACGTTTTTTCCTCGTGTGGTGTTGTAAAGAGCCATGATTGTTAAGTGATCAGACCGAACAGTAAATGATGAAACCATTGAATTTTCTAAACCACACGTGTACTGTAGTTCTCTTTACTGATGAATAATGCGTGTGTGTGGTGGTTGGTTCGGCCAGTAGCGCCATGGAGTCATAGTCGCCATGAGACACATGAAGTCTCCAGAGCTGATGACGTCAACACCCTTGCTTGTCACACGTAATCAACTTGTGATGTGTCTCTCGGTTTCCTGAAGTGGAACGTTTTGACGACTGGGTGTGTGATGTGGTGTGGTGTTAGTATGCGGATGTGTGGAGGTTTAAGGCGAGGTCGTCCCTGTGTCAAGGACTGTTACGGGTGAATCACAGTGACCCGGGGGAACACCACGCACTCTTACGCCACCGGAATTGACACTGGACACGGCTTATCTGCACGGCCAAGTGGATAGTGGCTGTGGAGGCCATGGGGTGGAGCGTCGCCGCGGGTGGTGGTGGTAGGGAGTGGCGGTCCATACCGCCTATGGAGAGGAGAGTCAATTTCCGGCCGTGTGATTATGAGCAATGATTAGAATACTGATAAGTGGCGGAAGCGCAAAACTGATTAACTACGGAAAACCCTCACACCCTCACTACATAATCTTCTCCACACACAACCCCCCTTTATGCTCCCCGACACAGTAAGAGAGATCCTCCACCTCCACCACATCACAATGGGTTTCTCCAGGTGATACAACCGTCGCCACGCCCCCGAGTCCTGGCGCCTGAGTGGTGAGTCACAAAGTGAACACTGAACACCCGGGTGTTGGTCATCAGGACTCGTCACTCAACCCTTTCACTCCGCTCCTGACGGGGGAGTGCTACGAGAGCTGCATGAGTGATCGAGTATGGTCATGGTATAAATCATGGTAATACGGCTGTTGGGGGGAGGCAGATAGTCCGGCAGGATGATTTGCACATGTGTAGGAGGACACGATCCACCAGCTACTACCGGAGGGACTCCTGAAGAAGGTCTTTTAGTCGTAACTAGGTGCTGATGGTACTGGTATTGCAGATACTGGTGTTAGCACTGGTGGTGTTGCCTCTCCTGGTGTGCCGCCACAGTGCCGTGTTCCCCTCGTCACACCCCCAGTGGACGGCTCCTCTACTCTGAACCACATTACCTTGATTAACGCGTTTGAGATAAGTAGATGAGATTTCCGTCCGCGCTAAGGAAAAAAATCCCTGAAAACGCATTTTTGGCCCTGATAGATGACGTCAAACAAGGTTCCCACCCAGCTAGTGTTTGTAGTAAATGAGTGATAATGTCACTCGGCGCTTGGGTATTGTTTACTTGATGTAAGATAAAGAACTACTCCGTGGTGGTGGTGGAGTGGCAGGGGAAGATGGAGGTGATGTGTGACGACGCTGAGTGACGGCTGCGAGTGGTCCTCACGGCGTCCAAGAGACAGACTGCCAGGGAAACAGAACCTAAAATTACTTCAGGTGTTTACGAGGGAAAATCTTGGTGGGTTGATGGCTGAGGGCCTTATTATTATTATTATTATTATTATTATTATTATTATTATTATTATTATTATTATTATTATTATTATTATTATTATTATTATTATTATTATTATTATTATTATTATTATTATTATTATAACTACAAAAAGTAACATGATGAAATGAACCATAACATTTGGACGTCACGTGATGATACTGATGATGATGATGATGATGATGATGACGATAATGATACCAGTAGTTACATCATTATCTCACTACTGTTGACCTACCTGTTGACGATCCTGTTGATTATTTATCTATTGACCTGGATGTTGAAGTACCTGGTAAGTGTCTTATTAACGAGCGTATTAACGACCTTAGTAATGACCTCCTGACCCCCGCCCTCCTGCCCTCCCTCACTAAAATTCCTAGCGACTGAGAGAGAGCTATATATTCCAAGCCTATATGACACTGACACCGTATGACACGAATTTAAACCTCATTTATGTGACACTAGTATAGTCCTTGGTACAGTAGGGCACCAGCATATGTGATATCTTCCCAACCTACACCTATGTGACACTAAGTATATCCCAAGTAACATGACACCAACCTACACCTATGTGACACTAAGTATATCCCAAGTAACATGACACCAACCTACACCTATGTGACACTAAGTATATATACAGTATATATTTGACCCCACATGACACTAGGACGGTGCCAGACGCGTGCCACAATGTTAAAATAAACAGAAATAGGACTCATGGTGCCCTCACGTTATGCTAATGGACGGGCAGGTGTCCAGTTGTAAATACCTATTGTAAATACCTGTTGTAAATACCTGTTGTTTTAGATGTATGTAGATAGTGTGTAGATGGTGGTAGATAGTGTGTAGATTGCGGTAGATAGTGTGTTGATAGTAGGTAGATAGTGTAGATGGTGGTAGATGAAGGTAGATAGTGGTAGTGTGTAGATTGTGGTAGATAATGTAGATGGTGGTAGTGTGTAGGTAGGTAGGGTGTTGATAGTAGGTAACACTGGATGGGATATTCTTAGCTGCCTGTGAGCTGAGAGGTGGAAGGGGGGAGGGGATGTTATTTAAGGGGGTGGGGGGGTGGTGGTGTTGTTGGCAGAGATGATGGGTGTGATTGAGTTAACACCAACAGACCCACCTCAACCCACCTCCAACCCACCCCTCCAACCCACCCACTCTCTCCAAATATGTTTTTTTTAATATATTTTGGAAGACTCTCTCTCTCTCTCTCTCTCTCTCTCTCTCTCTCATTGTAAGAACTATGGACGAAAAATTACTGGATGAGATGCTAGGGAGGGGGAAGGGATGGAGAGTTAGATGAGGGGGTAGGGGAAGGGGAGATATGTGAAGGGGGAGTTGGGTAGGTGAAGGGGGAGTTGGGTAGGTGAAGGGGGAGTTGGGTAGGTGAAGGGGGAGTTGGGTAGGTGAATGGGGAGTTAGGTGAGGGGTAGATGGGGGGGCAGATGTAGGCCAGCACTAATAGACTCTAGGAAGGTGCCTCACTGTGTATTAATAGTTTTGTCACTTGTGTTGTTGGTAGGAAATTATAGCACAGCCCTTCTTCCTCACCACTCACCTGCTCTCTCTCTAGAAGAGACGTCGTGTGAGAGGTACCATTTGTTCCTCGTGCACAGTGCAGGCCATGAGGAGCCCCACATATAAATCAGTCGTGTTGTTGTATCGCGGCGTGTGAAGGCTGTGTTGTGGGTGGTGGTGACCGAAGAGTTGTAGACGGCAAGTTCATTGGTTGTCCTCATACCCCGGGCTGTCATACATACACACGAACGCACTTGCACCGGCCGACCACAGCCCGCCTCATACGTTCGCTCATTCACTCGCTCGCGTACGCTGCTCTAGTGCGCACCACCTCGACTCCTCCTGCCTCCTCGTGGACTCAGGCGACGATAACTATAGCGTGGAATTACTACGACGATTTTTATACTACAAGAGTGTTGTGACAGTGAGACTTTTACGTGGCCGGCGCTGACTAGTGTGATCAGTGTTAGACTGGCGGGTATAAGAGTGAGGAGCTACCATGTTGACCCCGTCATTAGCACCATAAGTTAGCGTGAGACAAAACACAACACCGGGAGGACGTGAAGCGACGTGACCCTGAGTGAGACTGTCAGCTGAATGTCGCGAGAATAATATATTGTTTACTCTGGTTATGCTCGCGAACATTTTTCACCGCAAGATCAACACTACAAAGATTGAGTTCAAGGAGAGGAGTTGTCCGACTGCCGCTGTCATCAGGTGTACGCTCCACCGGCACCAGATTTTGCAGAAACAGATTAACAAATGAATGTGGGTCATTTGTGCTTCTTGGCAGTGTCTTTCCCCTACCTTATCTCGTAGTGAGACCAGGAACACAACGACAGGGAGTGTAATGACAAAGACAATAGGTGGTGTTACACAGTGGTACACGCCCACCCTCAGGTGCCCAGGTAACCAGAGAGGCGTGAGAGAGGAGAAGATCGTGTGCTACCTGTCCCGTTCCTACCACCCCGTGACGGCGTGTGATCCGCGGCGGCGCTAGTGACCCGTCGTCACCTGTTCTTACTCTTCTAGTCCATGTTGTCGTCTGGGGGCGGCGCCCCTCTCGCGACCTTCCGTGAGCGACCTTGGCCTAGCCTCCGTCGCTAGCTGACGAGACTGCTGGTGGTAGTCCACGCGTTCATCACCTCCAAAAAGGACCGCCTGGCTGCGGCCGCCCGCGCTACCCAGAACTTAAGCGACACCACCTTCGGGGAAACACACCTCTGTGCTCATAAACTAATGCGACGAGAGTCTCACTGGGATCTTCACGCTGCCGCTGCTCGTTCCGGAAACGAGGCGAGTTCGAGGGAAAAGCGGGGAGGATTTTTGGGCATAAAAAGTGGAAAGCGCGAGAGACTGAGAAACAGTCTCTTCCTGTGCATCATGGAGGAAGAACGGATGAGTTTTGTCTACATGTTCTACTCCTTCGTGCCTCTAGCACTCCTAGGATTACTACTAGAGGCGGCAGTCTTCATATTCTCAGCTGTAGTACAGGTACAGTACTTTCCTTAACGTGTACTGGCGCTCAGCATTTCTGTGCCTTCAATGCTAAAAACAAATACTAACATAATTATGCTTATTGCTGCACTCTTCCTATAGGCGACTTTTCCACACCAATTACATAAGGATTTTGTAAAATATGGTAAAGACTTCCTTTGTTGCGTCGTGGTGTACTGTAGATCCTATGGTCATCCTGCGACATAAACTGTGATGGTAAATCCTTCCAGTTACCCAACATTAGTGAATGCAATGTCGGCGTCTTCAGTAGGTCAAGATAAGCAGTGGGGGATCTACCATTGTTTCGTCACAACGCTGCCTTTGATAACAGCGGTGTGTGAGAGAGCTTAAGCACCAGCAGTGTCGAGACAACTGGTTATAAACGCTGCCCTAGGTACAGATAACTAGCACGTGTGACACTTTATTACTTGTATATATAGATTGTACAGAGACTTGGTTGTCATGTTTACCATAAATATAAACTACTTGGTCTGTCAACTGTGAACACTACCTTGTAAATAGACAGAATTAGTGTGGACTGGGAACATAGCCTTAACAGGTCAAGTTGTTTATGACTTTGTACATAGAACCTGTATCTGAATTGTTTACACTGCCTCCAATACACAAGGACTTGGCTCTTTTTTTTTTTAATCAATGGCACAGGGAAAGATCAAACTAGTGCCATTGTCAGATCTACTCACAGAGGCTTCGTCCCCTTGCCAAAGATTGAAGATAATTGAAGGAGGATAAATCGAACTGGTGGAGGTTGTACAATGTGTGTGTGTGTGTGTGTGTGTGGAGGTTGCATTCCACACACACTTATAGCAGGAGGTATAAATTAACTGGTGGAGGAGGTTAAATGACACAGGGAACACATACTTGAGATAGGCAGGGCTGTGCAGAGGATGTGACAGATGGAACATTGACCACAAAGGTTAATGAAGGAGGATACACAGGTAGATAGAAACAAAAGAATTACGAATAAGGGGAAATAAATGTAGCAAGAGGAATAGGAAGAGGAGTAACAGGGATGAGAGATGAATGAAGAGAAGAAAGAAGTAACAGGGATGAAAGATGAATGAAGAGAAGAAAGAAGTAACAGGGATGAAAGATGAATGAAGAGAAGAAAGAAGTAACAGGGATGAAAGATGAATGAAGAGAAGAAACAAGTAACAGGGATGGGAGATGAATGACAAGAAGAAAGAAGTAACAGGGATGAATGACGAGAACTAGGAGTGAAGGTAGAGGTGAGCAAGCATTGTGTGTCCCTCATAAGGCAGTGGTCTAGGTCTTGTACATGTGACCTCGTTGTACTTGGCCTATTGGTCGAAGTAGCAGTGATGTTAATGGTGAGTAGTAATCAAAGGGGAGAGGAGATTAATAAAGACTACTACTGCTATTACTACTATTATTTATACTACTACAGTATCATCAACTACTACTACTACTAAATCATCTACTACTACAGTACTAATTCTACTTCAACTATTATTACTATTTTTACTTCTATTATTATTATTATTATTACTACTACTACTACTACTACTACTACTACTACTACTAGTACTAATATAAATAGCAATTAACAAAACTAACATTACATCCATTTAACATAAATTTTTAAAAACGTTAAAAAATAAATTAATTCCTAAGATGCACATAAATTTTAAATGATCAAAGTTGTTTTTCGTGTCGTTTCATATTTTTTCTTCTTTTTTTTTCTTCTCTTTGACATTAATGTTACGTTTGGTGCATGTTTGTGTCGAGTGGTGGTGGACGACAGCCGGACGGAAGAGGAATAACGTCCGGTGGGTAATGTAACTGTTGGGGTAGTGTGGTGTAAGACCCTGAGTGTTGTATGTCTCTCTCTCTTTCTCTGTCTCTCTGTCTCTCTCTCTCTCTCTCTCTCTCTCTCTCTCTCTCTCTCTCTCTCTCTCTCTCTCTCTCTCTCTCTCTCTCTCTCTCTCTCTCTCTTTCGGTTTATCTTCATTTTCTCTTTCTTTCTCTCTCTCTCTCTCTCTTTCTCTCTTGAAAAAAAATGAGAATCAAGTGAGAAAGAGCGAATTAAGATAGAGAAAAGGAGAGGCAAAGAAAGAAGACAATCACTAGAGGAATATATAAACAAGTTCCGGCGACAGAGAGAAAGACAGACAGACAGACAGACATATAGAAAGACAGCCAGCATATAGTAGACAGAAGACGTGGCAGACAGTATAGTAACTACTGAAGGTGGAGTACAGGCGCACCTCCAACACACGTCAGAGGCGGTGATCAAGGGAGGTACGGAGACGAATCCTCCACACCTGAGGTACCTGACAAATACACTAATTACTGATTACCGCGTGTATAAGATATTTTGAGAAAAATATGTAATTGAAGAGTAAAGGTTGTAGTTAATGACAATAATAGAAGATAGTGTAAATCTCTTCAGTTTAGACATTCATGCGTTAGAGTAATCGTACAGACAAGGGACTGAAGAACCAGCCACTTGAGATGTGTTTAGAGGATCCTTGAAGATAGTGTTGTTTTGGATACTGATTATATATATATATATATATATATATATATATATATATATATATATATATATATATATATATATATATATATATACAGTATATATATATATCTCGTGACTACGTGTTGTGTACTGAGGCCAGCTGGTGTCAAAGCGTCCTGAAGCCAGCTGGTGTCGTCCAGGTGGCTGTAAGGGGTGACAAGATAAGGTGGCCCTCAACAAGTGTCGCCTCTTGAGAACTGAACACACACACACTTATCTCAACTGATATTTCCTCGTCTTAATTACAATCTCCAGACGAGTGATAAACCCGCACCCTGACAGTCCCTTCTCCACTACCACCACCCACCTGAGTTAACCCTCACCTCTCCCAGGGACTTACTGTTGTCATTACTCTTTTTGTACTTCCTCTCGCCACCCTGTAATCCCCTTTTGCCGCTCTAGGGTGAGTTTTCATCATTATATTCCTCTCATTTTTATTTTTACCCCTTGGTACTTCCTCTTTCCGCCTCCATGGTGCCACAGCTTCCTAACTAAGGGGCTCACGTGTCTGCATGGTGGTATTTTTTGTACCTTTGGCACTTCCTCTGTCTCCTCCCCTCTACATCCCCGACTTCCTAGATGGTCTTTGTGAATCACCCTTCTCTTTGTACGCCTGACAACAGTGCAGTATGACTCACTGTCCTCACAGAGCGATGGAATATTGTCACTCATTTGAATATAGAGTTCCATATCGGCCAATTAATTACTTGAAGAGTGTGGAGCTTGTTTATACAGCTTGTGGGGTCGCGGCAGGAGGTAAGGGGCGGCATCCTTCCACCAGGATACACTCTTGGGTGTACCAGTGACCCGTGAGGACCAGTGGGTTGTGAGTACCTGACCTGTGTCGTGACCTGTCAAGTGTGTGGAGCCAAGGGACGAGGTTACCACCTGGTCGTGTGTCAACGCCACCCCACACTACCACTCTAGTCAGCTGCACGGGTGTCGAGGACGTCACCTTCCTCTCTCTCAAACAAGCTACACACACACACACACACACACACTCCCCTCACCTCATTAAGACACCTATGAGATGCACTTCACACACCCACACCTACCCTCCCTCCTCACCCCCCTACAGCAAATAGACGCCACTTTACGACACTTATCGAAAATATAATAAAAAATATCTTAACACCTTGAAAATTGGTGATTGTGTTTATTCATGACGTAGAAAATAAACATTATTTCAACATTTTTGTTAACACTGATATAATATACTAGATAACGAGCCTTGAAATGTGATACATATCTTGACTCATAGTGAACGTAAACAGATTTAAGATATCCATAGATTAAAAAGGTGAAAGTATACATAGTTGTGTGTTTAAGAGTGATGTATATGTATAGTATCAACTTAGTATTTATATTTACCATTCGCTTAATCTCCCAAATGGAATGTCGAGAGTTTCATTGTTTTGTTTTTTTATCTGCTAGTTTTATTATCATGTGTTTTCTTTTATCTATCTTATCTTCATATTGTTTTTATTATCATTTGTTGCCTCTTATCCAGCTCCCGTGAGTGAGTCTTAATGACCACAGGTAGGCAAGACCATCACCCTCTCGCCTTGTGTGGAATATGAACTGTTTTTTTTTATATTGTTGACGTGTGTGTGTGTGTGTGTGTGTGTGTGTGTGTGTGTGTGTGTGTGTGTGTGTGTGTGTGTGTGTGTGTGTGTGTGTGTGTGTGTACTTTGTCTTAGAGTATTCATATACATCCATGAATATATGTATCCTGGCTTACTCTCTCAACCTCCACAAGAGAATTAATGTATACCTCACAGCAGCTTGTTCCCACGTAGACCCACATCCACACACCCAACCAACACTTACCCACACACCCAACCAACACACATCTACACATCCAACCAACACACAACCACACCCAACCAAGGCACAACCACACCCAACCAACACACATCCACACACTCAACCAACACACATCCAACCAACACACATCCACACACTCCAACCAGTACTACAAAACAACACAGAAATCCACTTTACCTCAGTACCTCCTTTCGCTAACCTCTTCTCTCCTCTTCTCTCCCACAGTTCAAGAGGATGCTGAACAAGGAACTCAGTCACTTCTCAGAATCCAGCAAGTCAGGCAACCAAATATCAGAGTACATTTGCACAACTTTCCTCGGTGAGTACATGTTGACATCTGCTTCTTCCCGTTCTTTTTTTCGTCTCGTTTTCTTTTAGATATTAATGTCTCGTTTTCTGTTTTGAAGGGGTGACTTAATTATTTTTGGGGGGTGACGAGGAGTAAGTTATTTTTTTTTCGGTGGTGGTATGGAAGGGGAATGTTTTTTTTTTTGTTATAGGTAAGTAAATAAAGAAAAACACACACACACACACACACACACACACACACACACACACACACACAGAGTACAGATAGAAAACAAGATCTTACGAGAAACTGAAATATACGAATTCATACTCAACACTTAAGACACATGAAACTAAGTGAACCATTGTGACATAACACCATAACACGTTTGGTAGTTACGTAAGTTAAGGGTACCATAACCTTGTTTAATTGAGGTGGTATTTAGATAATTACCTCCTTAGCACCACATGATACCAAAGTATACCTGACGAGCATTGAAAACCAAAGTAGGTGTAGTTTTCTCTATCAGGCAGTGGGTACCAGAACAGTTTAATAATCTGCTGTAGAGTACCAAATACCAATACAGTGTAGGTATTTACCCCTGTAGAACATACCAAGGTAGGTAGGTACTTTAGTCAAAATATATAAAGTACCAGAATATGTGTTTAGATCAGGTGAACGATACTAAAGCAGGTACCTCACTCGACCATAGGGTACCAGAGTTGAATACCAAAGTAGATTATGTCCTAAAGTCGAATATAGGATACCAGAAATAGGTAACTCTCCCCCACCCTCCCACTACCTGTGTCGAGCCTGTGGTAACTCCAAAACAGCTTACCCATCTACAAACAAAATGCCAGAAATATTCGACATAATCTAAATATTCGACACAATAATCCAAATATTCGACATAATCCAAGTACGTGGCAATAATCCAAATATTCGATACAATAGTCCAAATATTCGACACAATAATCCAAATATTCGACACACTAATCCATATATTCGACACAATAATCCATATATTCGACACAATAATCCAAATATTCGACACAATCAAATATTCGACATCATCCAACATATCTCCCCCTCCCCCCCCCGCGTGTGTAGAGCTAGAGGAAAAGTCTTCAAATTTTACGGAGATAAAGACTTATCCTGCCAGGAGATACTGTCAGCGGAGATCAACTGTCAGCGGAGATCAACTGTCAGCGGAGATCAACAGTTGTGTGTGATCAGTAATTTATTTTTTTTCCTCCTTGATTCTCTTGTCACATTCATCCTGTGCTGAGATGAGGAGGAGGGGGTAGGGAAGTGTGTGGATGGGTGAGGAGTGGGGGGAGTGTCTACGCGAGGAGTGGAGAGGGTGTCACTGTGGTAAAAATCCTGCCTGCTGTGTTTCCTATGATTAGTGTTGCTTAAGTGGTGATAGTAGTGTCAGGATACAGGTGGTGATAGTGATGGTGTCGGGGTTTAATCATCGTTCTCGAGACAAATGAACACCAAAATCCGGATATGTTGTCACTAAAAACTGGATGATTACAGAATATTATGACAATTTTCCTTAACATTTTGTACTCTTAAAAAAGATTGTAAAAACTATTAAAATGAAACTTGAATAACTGTTTCTCACTTTAATACTGACTGTTTCTCACTTTAATACTGACTGTCTCTTTCTTTAATACTGACTGTCTCTCTCTTTAATACTGACTGTCTCTCTCTTTAATACTGACTCTCTCTCTCTCTCTAATACTGACTGTCTCTTTAATACTGACACACTTTAACATACTCATTTTAGCAAAGACACATTTTAACATGACACACACTCACTTTAACATGACACACACTCACTTTAACATGACACACACACTCTCTTTAACATGACACACACTCACTTTAACATGACACACACACACTCTTTAACATGACACACACTCTCTTTAACGTGACTCACACTCACTTTAAAACGATACACTTTAACACACACTCACTTTAACACAGATACACTCACTATAACACAGACACTCATTTTAACACACACACACACACACACTCACATTAACCCACACACTCACTTTAACACAGATACACTCATTTTAACACACACTCTCTGCCTTAGCGTGTAGGTAGACTAAAAACTCCAGAAATGTGTTTACCAAGAACGGTTTCCACCCGGATGTTACCGCTCACGAACGGTTGGATGCGTCTGTCCCAGCACCAGCCGTACATGCGGTGTCACTCGTGCGATATTTGATACGAAACCGAGACGAGATGAGATTCATGTGGAGGTGGCATGAATGGTCTTTGGTCCAATGTGACGTATGGTGTATAGTCCAGTGTGGTGTATGGTCCAGTGTGGTGTATGGTCTATGGTCCAGTGTGGTGTATGGTCCAGTGTGGTGTATAGTCTATGGTCCAGTGTGGTGTATGGTCTATGGTCCAGTGTGGTGTATGGTCTATGGTCCAGTGTGGTGTATGGTCTATGGTCCAGTGTGGTCTATGGTCTATGGTCCAGTGTGGTGTATGGTCTATGGTCCATGGTGTGTGTGGTCTATGGTCCTATGGTCCAGTGTGGTGTATGGTCCAGTGTGGTGTATGGTCTATGGTCCAGTGTGGTGTATGGTGTATGGTCCAGTGTGGTGTATGGTTCACGCACACACCATAAGTTTTTCTTTCCTCGTGGTGCCTTAACCCTTGTATACCCTTATTAAACCAGTGTAAGAAACACAGCGCCAGCACGAGCGAATAGCAACTCCTCTGAAAATTACTGTTAGACGTACGTTCGCCAATGTCGTCAGAAAACAAGTGCGAAATCTAGACTAGACAAGGAATAAACTGGCGAGGGTCTATCTTTGAAGGGAGAAAGAAAATGGGAAATATAGAGAAAAAAATGGAAAATAGTGAAATAAGTAAAAACAAAACGCGAAATTATAAAAAAAAATATGTAATACAATGAAAACGGAAGGAAGTGAAGGGTCAAGTCCTTAAAATGAATGTATTAAACACTACATAGCTGACCTTTGACCTACAGGGAATGAGGTTATAAAAACAGTCGTATCTGATAATGGGGTCAATAACCACCTTACTGAGAAGATTGTGCTAATTTGTTTTGGTGTTTATGTGAGATTTTGGCACATAATTGACTAATAATGATGATAATTCCTGTTATAATAATGATAATACTGTAACGACGATAAAGATGGTAATAATAATAATGATGATAAAATAATAATAATAATAATAAACACTTAATTTCTGATCACTTAGGATAATAAAACACTACATCTTAGAATAAAAATCAAATATATTCCTCAAATTATTACAACTCAGAGAAATGGAGTAGAGTTCTTAGATTCTAGGAACAGTATGCAACAACAGGTGATAGAGGCGGAGTTGAACAGGTGTAACGAAGGATGGTTTAAGATACGACCAATGGGTGACCTCGCAGGATATCTCTGTTCCCTTACTGGGCTCCTCACTTCGCTACTTGAATATTAATTAGCAGGGGAGAGAGAGGGTGGGTGGGTGGGTTAGGTAGGTGGGCGGATGTTAGGGAGAGTGAGGTGGGTCTGGCGCCAGTAGCTGTCACACCAATATTATACGCGACCTTCCCCCACTCTGAACATCCTCCTCCTCCTGCTTCTCTTCCTACTTGTCCTCCTCCTACTTCTACTCCTCTTCCTCGTCTTCCTCCTCTTCTCTTCCTCCTCCTCTTCTCTTCCTCCTCCTATAGCGTGGATGTATATAAGACCTTACATCAAAATATGAAACTGTATACAACACCGTGTAGTGTAAAGTGAAGCATCCCAGCACAGTTGGTCGACTTGGCCGCAACAATAGACCTCGACATTGTACAGAAACCAGGTTAATTGCATAGTTGTGCCAGTAAGTACACCTGTATACGATCCCTCACACTCCTTCTGAACCCTGACACCCTCATCCATCACACTTTATCATTTGCATTCATCCTGATCTCTTACAACCTCATCCTTCATATTCCTTAACCCTGACACCCTCATCCTTCACATTTCTCCTGATATCCTGACATCCTTATCCTCCACACTCATCCTGATCCCTGACACCACCATCCTAGGCGATCATTGCCGTCTCAATCGTAACTTGTGACAATAATACGCGTGATACATAAAAATAGATGGCTCACGTATATATGTATCAGTGAATGAGTCATCCAGACATACTTGAGGTCGCGTGAGCCCTCCAACTGTTGCCAAGAAAGGAAAAATTCTCAGCATGGGAGGAATGTTGCAACGTCTGGTCTTAACTGGTGGGTGTGGCGGGGGTGGATATGGTGTGTGGGTGTGGCCATAGTGGACCTGGTGTGTGCTAGGTGCTTGGGTTAGTACAGTAAGCACGAGCGAGGTTACAGAAGAGTATTCTCATGGTGTCCAAAGTACTCGTAGTTAGTTAGTGCTTAGGGTTGGCAGGGTATGAGACGTGTGTAGTTTACCTTGGTTAGGGTTGTCAGGGTGTAGTAAGACGTGTGTAGAGAAGGAGAACAACACCGTGATAAACTTAGTGATAAGAGAACAGTTATATCAAGTGTTTGGCCCTAAAAAAAAAGTCAAGCTGTCATTTCTTGTTATCTTTGTTATTGATGTTATCGGTGGTGTTATCAGGTGACACGTTACAGGGGGGAAGGGCTTGTACTACGACTCTAAAGTAGCAAAGGGGGAAGGAGAGAAAGGGGTTGGAGGATATTTTAACCCCCCCTTCTTATCCACACTCCCCCACTCCCCCTTTACTAACCACAACCTCCCCTGACTGAAAACTTAACACCCTCTCCTGTCGACCACAATGTCAGTAATTTTTTTTTTTTTTTGGGGGGGTGATAGGATAGTTAACCTTTAGTGATGGTTTGTAGAGTGGTAGTACTCTGTTTGCCTGCCACCCCCCCCTCCCTCCTCCTCCCTCCCCCTCCCCTCCCTCCTCCCTCCTCCTCCCTCCACCCATCTCCTCCCCTCCCTCCCACCCCCCCCTCCCTCCCTCCCTCCCTCCCTCCTCCCTCCCTCCCTCCCTCCCTCCCTGTAATATTATTTCCCCTCATGTTGCTAAGCTGAATAACCCTACCTGCCCACCTGCCCTAATTAACCATCCATTCATACACAACACACGACTCAACCATATACTTTTAAATAACAATAACACCCCACCCACCCCACCCACCCTCCACCCACCCCATCCACCCACCCACCCACATCCATCCCACACTTACATCACCTATATCCAGTTACCCCATTCCCATTTTAATCTACTCACCCATTCCCTATTCACATTACCCACCCATTCCCTATTTTAAATGGTGGTTATGTGTGTGGTGTCGTTACAGAGATTACACTCATGTCTGTATTAGAAGTGTTGTATGTATTTTATCTGTAATATTCTGGCTGTATGGAATGTATTAGTTCAATACCCACCATGCCACCCACCCAGCCGCCCCTCCACCCTGCCACCCACGCCACCTAGCCACCCACTCACTATTAATTATATCTCTTGACCTTCCACAGTAGTCTCTCTCTCTTTCTCTTCTTCCATCCTTCCCACTCCATCTATCTCCTCCTTCCTCTTGCCTCCCTCTTTCCCTCCATCATCTCCCTCCAGTAAAAAAAAGTGAACTCCAAGAGAGAGAGAGAGAGAGAGAGAGAGAGAGAGATTTTGTGACGAATTAAGTGTGTTTGTGTAAGAGAAAGAGGAAGCTTGTTGTGTAAGTGTAAGTGAGAGAGAGAGAGAGAGAGATGGAGAGAGAGAGAGAGTCACTGTGGTGTGGATGAGGCGCCTGTGAGTCCGTCCTTCAGGAAAGCCATAATTCAGGTCCCTCAGTGAAGCCCAGACGCCGTAACTCAGGCCCTTGACGCTCTCACTAAGGTCCCTCAACTCACCCTGATGCCTCACTAAGACCCTGATGCCATAGTAGGTCCCCTTATCAGTGCCCTAACGCCCCTAATACAGATCCCTGACACCATAACTGAAGTCCCTCACGCCTCGCTAAGACCATAAAGCCTTATCAGGTCTCTCTTATCAAAGCCCTAATGTCTCATCAGGGTCTCGATGCCATAATTCAGGTCCGTTAACAAGGTCCTGACGTCATTATTCAGGTTCTGACGCCTCACCGAGTTGTCCTAAAGACCTGACGGCATAATCAGGTCCATCACTAAGGACCCGACGCCTCCCTGACAGGTCCTTGGGTCAACCTTGGTACAGACGCCGCTGCCCCTTACGTCACTCAATCCAGCCAAGGGTTCCTCGATCTTCTTTCCCTTCCTCTCTCCCTCTTCCCTTCCTCTTCCTTCCCTTAATCCCTCCCTTCCTCTTCCTTCCCCTAATCCCTCCCTTCCTCTTCCTTCCCCTAATCCCTCCCTTCCTCTTCCTTCCCCTAATCCCTCCCTTCCTCTTCCTTCCCTAGTCCCTTTGTCCTTCTCATAATACTCCTCTTCTTCAATCCTCTCTCCTTTTCTTCCTTCTGTTTCTCCTTCATTCCCGTTTTCTCCTTCTTTCAGGGTTGTTCTTCTTTCACCCATCTTTGCGGTTCTCTCTCCCTCTGTTCTCTTTTCTACATCTCTTGTTGTTCCTGTTCCTTGATCCACTCCCCCTCCCTCCCTCCCTCATAAGTTAGCAATACTACAGTTACCACCATCACCAGGACAATGGTGGCTGTCTTGCCCAGGACAACAGCCATTCACCAACTCAGGTCACAGGTCACCTCGCTCCCTCACAGCCACTGGTGAGCGTCTTACAGCTTGCATTACCGTACTCACATCTAGTCGTACACACATCTAGTCGTACACACATCTAGTCGTATGTTTCATCGTAAGATTTGTTGTGCTCCTACCATCTACAGTTTGGGTGACGTCATCAGCGTCGTTGTAGCTCTAGTTGAAATAACAATCGTTGATCTTATCAAAAGATTACTCTGAAAATTTAACGAAAAAAGTAATCGTAAGTTTTGTCTGGAGATTAGATGTAATATTTATTAAAATAACGGTCTTATATCTTGTCAGATAGATCGTTACAATGCCTGTCGTAAGATTTATTCAAAGATTAGTCGTAAAACTTTGTCGGTAGATATGACATGTTTCCGCTAAGTCACCATTTGTGTTGACTTCCACGAATTCTGTCATACGGTGATAGTGTCCAGCTCCTAGTGTCACCGATATGAACAACTTACTCGGGTTGACGATGAACAGAACTAAGACTATAATAACAAAAGCCACATAAAAATTACATCTTGTTCATGAATTAGAAACAGATGAAGTGTGAGAGGAAGACTAACATGTGGGTTCATCTTTACTAATGCGGGAGATAATAATTAAGTCTTTGTGTTTGTCAAGTTCTTCTCTCTCTTTATTTTCTTAATATATCTTTCCTCCTTCCTACAGTCCTTTCGTGTTGGTGTTTTTGTTTACTTTTAACACCTGTGTCTTCCTCACCTCCTCACCCTACACACCCACTAGCTCCTCCTCCTCCTATACTCCCTTCCTCCCCCTCGTTCTTCCTCTCCCTCTCGGCCTCCCTCGTCATTCTTCCTCATTCTTGTGTCAACTTTCACCTTCCCTCCTTCAGATACCTTCCTCCCCCACCCACCCACCCCTTCGCCCGCCCGCCCACCCACAATCGCATCCATCCTAGAGGTCCTTCAAGCTTGTAGCGGAACCTGCCCTACCCCGCCCATGGGCCCTCCACCTGGGTAATATCACCACTCCTAGCCTGAGGCAGGTGGGGAGCGTAAGGAAGAAATGGGGAAGTGGATGGTAGAGAGTTAAAGGTGAGAGGAGGAGGAACATGGGGGATGGAGGGTGGTGGAGCGTTGAAACTTGGAGGGTAAGGGTGGCGGCAGGAGGTAGAGACCGAGATTAGAATGTTAGCGTGAAGGTTATCTCGAGCAAGTTCTTTCGTCATCCCCCGCGGGAGAAATTGGCCACTAACCTCGGAAGGTGACGTCTACCATCATCTCACCTCACTTCTCCCTA
>NW_024738975.1:0-35000 GCF_018991925.1 Homarus americanus | reverse complement strand
TTATATAATGGTAACGAGCCAATTAGCTCTCTTGCGTGATATTGATGCTGATTGTTCGTCCCTTTGTTATATATGTTAACGGGCCAATCAGGGGCCTTGCGTCGCTCTCATTGTTACAGGATGTTAACGAGGTGATCAGCGTTAATGAATGGGAAGGTGGAGAAGATTTTACCTGGTGAAATGACCAGCGTGTGACGTCATTACTTGTTAATTCCCATCACATATTATTATTATTGTTATTGTTATTATTATTATTATTATTATTATTATTATTATTATTATTATTATTATTATTATTATTATTATTATTATTATTATTATCGTCCCATCACCTGACCACCTCATGCCACATTCACCTGAGTGCCCCACCTTCACGTCAGTACCCGGCCATACTGCCCAGTGCCCAACTTCTCCGTCTCATTAATGAAGTGACTCCACTACTGTACTTGTTCCCGTGCACCTCCTCCTCTCCCTCCTGCTCGTTACCACCAGGTGACGCTACCGTGTAATGGGATACTACCCTAATAATGCTTCCCTATTACCGCCATGACTCTCTCTCTCTCTCTCTCTCTCTCTCTCATCTAACCTTTATGGATTTCTCTCCCTTTCTGTCCTCCCCACCACTAGTGTCTCTATCCTCTCCACCACTATCCTCCCTACCACTAACCTCTATCCTCCCTACCACTAGCCTCTCTATCCTCTCCACCACTATCCTCCTTACTGTCCTTCTTTCCACTAGCGTCCATCCTTCCTACCACTCGCCTTTATCCTCCCCACCACTAACCTCCCCACCACCTAACCTCCCACCACTAGCCTCCCCACCACTAACCTCCCCCACCACTATAGTCCCCACCACTATCCTCCCCACTATCCTCCCCCACCACTAACCTCCCCACCACTAACCTCCCCACCACTGTCTATAGTGCCTCCCCACCACCTAGCCTCCCCACCACTAGCCTCCCCACCACTAGCCTCCCCACCACTAGCCTCCCACCACTAACCTCCCCACCACTAACCTCCCCACCACTAACCTCCCCCCCACTAACCTCCCATCACTAACCTCCCACCATTATAGTCCCCACATAGTCCCCACCATCCCACTATCCTCCCCACCACTAGCCTCTATCCACTGACCTATTCTCTTGTCATGAGTAAATTATCTTTAACTATCATCTGTCATATCCACTTGTTACCACCATTCACAAGGTCACTCACCACAACCACTCACTACTACCACTACCACCACTACCACCATTCCACCACCACCAACCAACACCACCACCTCAACCACCACCACACCACCACTCACCACCACCACCAGTCACCACTACCACCCACCACACCACACACCACACACCACACCACCACACACCACCATCACCATCACCACCACCACTACCACCACACCACTCACTACCACCACACCACTCCCACATCACCACCACCTCACCACACCACACCATCACTACACCACCACACACCACCACCACTCCACACCACCACCTACCACCACCACCATCACCACCAGTCACCACCACCACTCACTACCATCCACACCACCTCACTATCACCACACCACCACTATCACCACACCACTCACTATCACCACACACCCACCACCACTATCACCACACACATCACCACACCACCACCATCACACACTCACCACTACCACCACCACCACCACCACCACCACCACCACCACCACCACTCACTATCACTTGTAACTGTTACTACATCGCTCATCCACCTACACTATCACCACACCACCTACCTACACTCTTCGCCCGCCCACCTGCACACTCCACCTACACTGTCCGCCCGCCCACCTGCACACTCCACCTGCCCACCTGCACTGTCCGCCCGCCCATCCACTGTGAATTTGAGAGGTGGAACTGCTGTTTTGAAAGGTGAAATCACACCTCCTTCTGCTCCTCCTCCTCCCCTTATTCCTCCTTCACTACCTGTACCTCCTCTTCCTCCTCCTGCTGACTCCTCCTCCTCCTCCTCCTCCTCCTCCTCGTCCAGTGTGAAGTAGTGGATCAATGTCACTGGTGCTGCCACACTGCCGGGAGAGAGAAGGTGAGGGAGGAGAGGAAGGCATAGGAGGGGAAGGGAGGGAAGGAGAGGTGTCACAGCCTCTCTCGTTCTGGGTAACCGATAATCCTTGTTTTTTTTTGTCGTTGTCTCGAGTTGATATTATTACTATTATTATTATTATTATTATTATTATTATTATTATTATTATTGTAAGTGTGGGAACCATGTGTGTCTGTCTGTCTTCTTGTCTGTCTGTCTGTCTGTCTGTCTGTCTGTCTCTTCTTGCCTGCCTGTCTGTCTGTCTGTCTCTCTCTCTCTTCTTGCCTGCCTGCCTGTCTGTCTCTCTGTCTGTCTGTTCATTATAAATTCATAAAAATCTCACGGTTAAAAATCTCTTTACCTTAGTTTATTTTATTGACGAATTTTGTTTTACATTCACAAGACAAACCAGGTTTTATTTTTATTTAATTTACAGTAAAACTAACAGACAGACACCTACATTAGAAGACAAATTAAACCTCTTAACCCCCTTTGAGTACGATGACTTAATCTCACGAGTACATAGATTAATGTACTAGAGGGGATTAACCATAGTATTCAAATGGATTAAACATTAAATTGAAACAGTTTATTTAGCCAGAAAAACACAGATACAGAGTGAATAATAATAACAATATTAACATGGCTGAGCCAGTTGAGAACCTAAGCTCTCTTTTAGACACCTGATATATACTATATATTTATCTCAAGGAAGTATTATGTAACATTTAGTATCATCTGGAATAGAACAATAGCATGGTGGTAATAAGAACATCTCATAATGTTACCACGGTTATCACTTAAATATTTATTTATTTTATTTATTTATTATGGGATTAAATATTGCATGTACTCAAAGGGCTGAGCCGTTGTACTCAGGGGGAAAGCTATCATACTCAATTGATGGATTCATAGTACTCAGGAGAAGAAATGAAGGCATCGTACTCAAGGAGAGGGGGATGGGGGGGGGGGAGAAGGGAGGTTAAGAACATAAATCAAAGTTGGGTAATATAGTTCACTGGTAATTGGCGTCATAATGTGTCGACACAGCGGACGGCATCATGAGGAGCACCAACAGTCACGCCCGTGTTGCCCCTCACTCACCACCACTGTCTCGCCTCGTGTGTGTATCGGTAAATGCTTCGAGCGTATCGAGGGGAGGGGGAAGGAAGGGAGGGAAGGAGAAGAGAAGGAGGGAGGGAAGGAGAAGAGGAGGAGGGAGGGAAGGAGAAGAGGAGGAGGGAGGGAAGGAGAAGAGGAGGAGGGAGGGAAAAGAAAAAGAAGAGGAGGAAGGAAGGGAAGGAGAGGAGAAAGAGGAGGGGGATGGGGGGTTAGTTGGAAGTCCTGAGTCCCCCTCTTGAGGTGGCTGAAGGCCTCCGTCCACGTCAAGGGTCAGTAACGTGATGCCACAACAACAAGCGGAGAACGCGATGACGTCACTAGAGGCGTTCGTGAATGGGCCAAGTTGTTAACCGGATTATTCTTAGTCGATCGGGTGAGGTTCTTGAGTCCTTCATTGTGTGTGTGTGTGTGAAGCTTTCCTTGCTACCTCTACTTCCCTTTCTATCGTTCCTTATTCCTCCCATCCCTCCTATTTCCTGCCCTTTCCCTCCCTCTCTGTTCCACCCCACCCCCCTCTTGTCCTCTGTCCCTTTTTATATATTTCTTTCCTTTCCCTCTGTTCCACCTTGCCCCCCTTCCCCCCCTCTCTCTCTATCTCCCTTTCTCCTAAATTCCTTCCATCTCTCTTACCCATTTCACCTCTTCCTTGTCTCCTTTCTTCTATCTCCTCTCATCATCCTTTCCCTCCCTCTCCTTCTTTCTCACTACTTTCTCATTACCAGGACAGTCTTTGGGTGAGAGGGTAAGGAGGGGTAGGTAGGTAGGGAGTGGGGAGGGGTCGAGGAGCAGGTAGGGGGGAGGGGTGGGGAGGCAGGTAAAGGGGGGGGGGTGGGATGCCTGTCATCTACCAAGAATGCCAGGACTCTTGAACTGTGGTGTCGTGTCGTCGTGGGTTTGCATTATTCGCGATGCTTTGTGTTATATTACCAAATGCCTTCAATGATGTCACCTTACGACTCAACAAAGGTGTTCGGATATACTGACAGCTGCCGAGAATAGTGTCAGCTTAAGACATAATAAGTTGTTCTGACATATACCATTCGTCTAAAATACTCTCCATTGGGGACTTGTGAGAATGACACCATGTAAACCTTTCACCATTTGTTAGGGTCGTATAATGTAGTTCTCTACTTCATAATACTGGCAGGAGACAACCTTGGGATTACCATTCAGCTGGTGTTCGGAAATATTTACGTAATGTGATGTTTGTTGATAGTTCACAACGCCGGGACTTTGAAAGACTTGCGTAACTCAGAAGTGTGTTATAATTCCACCAGTCACAAGATAATGGGCTTATGTTTTTTATGGCCTCAAGGCGGAAAAGTTGATTTATCTCTGGTAGATAATTCTGACTGATTGAGGAGAGGTTTACGACTCTCCTGGTCTCGGCATCACCGGGGGTAACGACACAAGCTGCCCGGTCCTCGCCGCTCTTGTGGTGAATTACTCGAGTCATATATCTAGTGGACCTGTCGGAGTCTGTTGCACTTGAAGGTGTGTGATGATCGTGTGTAATGTATATACAGTATTTGAGGAGTAAGGCGAACTCTACAAGTGACCGCCCCCCCCCCACCACCCCCTCCCCCTCCTTCACCCCCCTCAAGGAAGAGAATGTGAGAGGGACTTCCCCAAGGAGGCCGAGAGGCGTCGAGGAAAGTATAATGAGTATACCCTTGAACGTGTCATATCTCTCATGGAGTTAAGGACCACTCGGGGCATATCTTGCATGTCTTACCTGAGCAGATAAGCGGAATAACCTTCACACCCTCGAGTGTTTAATTTCATTTGATTTATTGATTCACAGGCAACAGTGGAGGTGAGAAACACAGGTACACTGGTAATAAAAATCTGGCAAGACACAAAACAAATGAGGATCAGTCTAGACTATTAGATCACACACACACACACACACACACACACACACACACACACAGTCTTGTACACATATAAATATTCACATTCATTCATCTTCATGACACTATTCAAAAACATCACTACAGGGACAGTTATTCCTACAACACAGCTGTCGTGTCAACTTGTTATTAGTCAGTGTCCTTTACTTAAACAACATAAAGAAGGAACCGCTTTAAACCTATACATGAAATTTAAACTCCTCTAAAAATCACAGACTCGATCATTAAGCACGGGGCAGTGTGCTCAGCCTCACCTTGTATCAATGTTAATATCAACAGAGGCAGAGTGTCTCCGTAACAGATCATCTCTCTGTACAAACAACACCTTGATTAGATCAGATTCCCAGCACATTACTTTGTTGTTACCAAGCACACTGACCTTCCTCTATATAAGCTGGTAACATTACTAAGCACTTCATTGAGCCGTAGGTCACACTTCCTCAACATCATACTGAGAGTTACTACAAAGATAGACCAACCAGTCATGATAAAACACTGGGCTCATGTTACCAACTCATCCCTCACACTGTAAACACGTCAGTTATCTCAGGTAAAAGGGATGATAATTAGCGTCCTCCACAGGTGTGGTGGGTGAGGGTGTCGGAGAACTGAGGAATAATTAGTGTGCAGTGTCAGAGCAAGGCGACGGCGACACTTCCAGGGTTCGTCTCTTGTGCTAATGTGTCACTGATAATGTCTGGGTCGACGGGAGGCGTGGAGCAGCAGCGTCAGAGAATGTCACTTCCCTTTAAACTACACAACACACACACGTAGAGCGTAACACGAGCCTTCACATAGCACAGTCAAGGGACAAACTATGTATATACCAGTGTTGTTGACTCGCGGAACTGTGTTTTGTCTCACCTGTTGCGTAATCCTTCATGTTTGTGTACTGTAGTTGTTTTACTTAAAGTGAATAGTGTGTTAGATTTATGCCTCAGAGTGGACACGCGTCATTACATATAACTATATACGGCAACCTATAGTATAAAGATAACTACTATGTTAGAATAGAAATACTTAAGGAAAATAGGAAGAACAACAACATCGGGGGCACTAACGGCATCAGTACTGTAATACCTGGGGTGAGTGCAGGTGGCCGAGGGAAGGGGTTATACAGTACAAGGACCTAGGTCTTTATACACGACTCATGATGCTTAGATTTATTTAAAAAAAATTGGAATAAAAACAACTATTACTATTACTACTACTAATAATAATAGGAATAATGGCACTAATAGCAACATTGATAGTGGAAATGATGGAAGAATTTACTTAACAGTTCAAATGTTTCAAATCATATCAATGTTTACATTTATAACCACAGCTCTTCATGTGAACGTTTCTGTCGTTCTTACGCCCAACTCGACAACTTAACGTCTGGGTGTAACTCTCTCTCTCTCTCTCTCTCTCTCTCTCTCTCTCTCTCTCTCTCTCTCTCTCGAAATATCCCCCACTCTTCTGCTATCAGTCATGACCCTTAACTTTGATGTAGTCGTTAATCTGTTCCTTATCGCTGGGAGGATTATGGGTAATTGATCATTGTTATGGTAGAAAGTCGAGAGGTTATAGCGGACGGGAAGTCTACTTTTGGCGGGAGGGAAGTCCACTTTTGGCGGGAAATCCACTTTTAGCGGGAGATCTACTTTAGGCGGCTACTACTTTGGGCGGGAATTTCAGAGGTAAGTAAGTAAAGTGATGATATTTTGCTGTGATAATGCGGGAAATCAAGAGCTTTTTGGCGAGACTTAGAAACGACCAGGAAATGTACAGCACAGTAGCCTATCTCTCATACAATATTGATAACTAATGGCTAACTGATCTAGCATACGCTGTCAAACATTCCATAGGACTTTAGGTCGTGAAGCGCAATTATTCATTATAAAACCAATAATAAACATCGAAAATCTAGGTATTATTTTAGAGGTAATTTATGAGGTTTAGGTAGGAAGTCATTGGGTGTGTGTGAGTGAAGGTCATGAGAGAGTGAGTAGTTCTGGCTCCTTGATAAGACGTAATATTGATCTCTCTCTCTCTCTCTCTCTCTCTCTCTCTCTCCACCATCAGATACAAATCAACATAAAAAGATATCCAAGTTTTACACACAAATATACATACAAACTATTACATACGACAAAGGTTAAGTATACATAACAACAATAAGATGTAAATACTATACATTCAAGCGTTTATACGAAGAAATATGTATACTTAATATTAAAAAAAACACACATTCATAAATACAAACGTTTACATATAACTTCAAGTACACATGAGAGAAGTGTATGTGTCTCAATGCTTGGCTCTTGCTCGCCTCACACGACCATCACCGCCACTTGAAGCCACTGTGGTAATCTGGCTGGGAAGAACACGTAGGATAAGCTTGTCTGTTGAGCCCTCAGGATTAGGGTCGAGAGGATAGGAGGTCCTGCTGAAGGAAGTGTAGGATGTACCAACCTTCTTCTTTCCTTTCCTTTCCTTTCCGTTCCTTTCCCACCAACTACTGCCTCCTTCTCTTTTTTATGTCTCCTCGCCATCCATTCCACAGTATTTCGATGCTTCTGTTCCACTAACTGTCTGTGATCCATTTACTCTTCTCTTCCATCTATCCCAATCCCAGCTGATATCCATATTCTATCTGTCCTACTTATCCCGGGGTCTCAGGTGGTGTTCCTATCCCAGCTGGTGGAGGTTCCTGTCTCATCGATATCCATCCCAACTGGTGCTCCTGTTCTTATAATGTCCCACGTGTACTCCCTGTCCTATCTTGTGTACACCTGTTAACACCTGTCCCCGTACCTGCTAGTGTCCCTGGTGTCCCAAATAATCTATCTATTCTTACCCCCAACTAATTCAACCTATAATTTCCCTAATATTTCCCTAGCTCAGGTGGTGGTGGTGGTGGTGGTGGGGGTGGTGGTGATGCCCCCTGACCCATCTATCACCAGCTCCCAGCCTCACACACCACCCCTCGTCTCTCTTGGTGCTTCTGTCCACATTAGAAACAGAAGTCGGTGCTCTCCCTGTTTCAGCTGGTGGTGCCCCTGTCCTGTCTACCTATCCCTTGTGCCAGCTGGTGCCCGTGTTCCACCTGCCCCCATCCCCTCCTGCTGGTGGTGGTGGAGGCTCAGGGTATTGATTTCGTGTACAGGCACGTGGTCGGCGCCGCGCACCAGCTAGCATTCTCCCTATCCCTCCGCCAGCCACACGTCTCAACGCCCACGCCCATCCTTCACGGCAGCCACAGCTAAAGTCGTCCTTCACAGCTAAAGTCATCCCTCACAACCACAGCTAAAAACGTCCTTCACAACCATAGCAAAAGTCATCCCTCACAACCACAGCTAAAGTCGTCCTTCACAGTCACAGCTAAAGTCGTCCTTCACAGCCACTGCCAAAGTCGTTCCTCACAGCTAAAGTCGTCCCTTGCAACTAAAGTCGTCCTTCACAGCCACAGCTAAAGTCGTCCCTCACAGCTAAAGTCGCCCTTCACAGCCACTGCTAAAGTCGTCTCTCAATCCACAGCTAAAGTCATCCCTCACGGCCACAGCTAAAGTCATCCATCACAGCTAAAGTCGTCCCTCAGCCACAGCTAAAGTGGTCCGTCACAGCCACAGCCATTTTTCCAGGGGGTTGTCACGAAACAGGTGTGGAGAACAACTGTCACAGGACTGTTTTAATGAACAGGTGCACAGAAAAAACAGTAAAGGTCATCAACAGTAAACAGTAAAGGCCAACAGTAAACAGTAAAGGTCATCAACAGTAAACAGTAAATATCAGCCGTAAACCGTGAAGGTCGTCAACAGTAAACACTAAAGATCAACAGTAAACAGTAAATATCAACAGTAAACAATAAAGATCATCAACAGTAAAGGTCAACACACGCTGACATACAGATATACAGTCAATACATCATGTTTTCCCACTAACTAAATCATAATAATAATAATAATAATAATAATAATAATCTTAGCGAACTGTATCGTTTTCACCTCGTTAATATGTCTACGAATGTGCGTTCTTCTTTTGTTTTCTTAATAGTCTTGCTTTTTGTTGTAGGGTTCAATTCAATTTCAATTTCAATTGTTTATTCCTTGATAGAGGAAGCGGGATCCTAGTGCTGTCACTAGGTACCCCTGTACAATGACACCAGAAGCATCTGGCAAGTGTGACAAGTATATACAGTATAAATATTATAAAGGGGCTTACTAAAGCCTAAGGAAGGAAGGATATTCCTTTAACACATATTCAATGTTATTTACATAATATCTGGCCAGTATGGGGAGGATCATCGTGTCTCCGGTTGTAGGGTTGAGTTGCTAGCGTCTTCCATCTCTCTCTCTCTCTGTTCAATATCATATACTGCAGCTTCCGTATCCTGATATCTGTGTGTGTGTGTTTGTCTCTCTGTGTGCGAGGAGGGAAGTATATTGCCAAATATGTGTGTCTGGTGGAAGTAAGAGAGCGGGGTAATAAATCAAGGGATGTTGGGAGTTTACCACAGCTGAGTGTAGACGGGTAGAAAGAGTAGTATACTCACAGGTGAACACGTGAAGTACTGTATATAGTGTTGTAGTAGCAGGGAACCATACAGGTACGGAAGGTTTAATAGATATTGATTGTTGTGGGAAAAATGGGAAGGTTTAAACGGGAAACTCTGTGAATGATGTATAAAGCTACTTAGAGGAATGTAAGGGTAGGGAGGTGTAGTGTTGTCTATAGCAGCAGCAGCATCATCAGCCACAGCAGCACTAACTATGCCAGGGAGAGCAGTAACAGTCACGTCAACTCCAGCGACAGTAACAACACCGGGAAGACAAGAGTAACTTGTAACTAATACCATGAATGAAAAACCGCAGCGGAAACTACGTGTGGCAGAGAGCACCAGCGAGCCTCACAAGGTAATTAACCGTCAACGTGTATATAATAATTTGTGTAATTTCCTTCATGGATAAACACGGGGAACCGCGGGAGGGCGACGGCCGCGCTTCACACCACTTGTTGACGTCAGCCAGGGTGATGACCAGGCGAGCTGTCGTAGCGTCCCTGGTTGGGGTCACACGCCTTATGACAGCCAGGTGGACGCCAAGCAAGACAAACATCCTGCCGCAGCCTGGTAAGGTATGCTGTGGTATGCACAGTACCTGCGAAAACACGTTACACACTCCAGAGGATATGCACCTGGGGTACACAGCAGTGGCTAGGAGGTATGTTTCTTGTGGTGTACCTAACGAAGGATATAACTGAGGTTGTTGTTTATACTCACGAAACTTGATGCCAGAAAGTAAGTCAGATGAATATGCAGCCTCTGAGCGGCAGATACTGAAGGTCATAAGTACAGGTTCCTGGTAATTATGGTACAGAAGCTGACGGCTCCTTGTCCTTAGCCTTGTCAAGACTCCTCCCGCTCCGCCCTCAGCCCTGACCCACTTTCTGCTCCTGCATCACTTGGCAACAGTTTTTCAGGGAGGCGTGGCCCGTCTCCCGTATATAGGATAATGTGAGGCAGTACAGCACGGCCACGCTGACCTGCTCCACACCGCCCACACCCCGCCCAGCCAACCATCACAAACGCGGATTTCGGCACTAAGCGTTGAAAAAGCCGTGGTCGGTGTGCACAAGACCATATATGGTTATCTGAGATCTGCTGTCAGTGCTGGGTGAGGAAGTAGTTGTCATTACTTGATGTTGAAGGAACATGTAGACGTGAGTGAGCATCGGAACAACCCCCCCCCCCCAACTTGATGGCGTTCACTGGGTGTGTTAGTTGGAGGAAAGTTTGGGGTAGTTCAGCTTCCTTGGCGTACTAAAGTTACAGCCAACCACCTGCTGCTCGCTCGTTGCTGATTAATTCGGTGTGGGCGTTGATTATTACTTCTTTTTTATTGACTTATATTCTTGTCTTATAACATCATGTTCTTTCGTTCTGTCACATGAATTCAATAATAAACATTCGTTATGTACCGCCAAATGTATTTTGTCGCCGAGATCTTTTACAGCATCTCGTGTCTACTCGGACAATAATAAACTTCATTGAGGAATATTTATGGCCAATAATTATGGTGGTGGTGCCGCCTCTGCTAATCTTACATGATCAACCCGCCGGGCTCCCTCACACTCACTAGGGGGACACACCAAATGGATTTAGCTGATGTATACGACTCAATAAATGAATGCCAGGTAGTGTGGGTGTGAATTATCTTCGCGGCCTAACTAGGAGAATGTGAAGGTCAGTTGAGGTGTAAGAGATACCCATTAGGCCATGTATACGCACGTACCTCAGTCATAGATGGGCCTGTGAAGTGTTGATTACGGCCCCTACACATGAAGCTTTCATTTCTTTAGTCACTGGTGGCCTTGGTGCGTTAAGGCTCTCATGGGCTGTCTGGGGATGTGTTGTAATGGGGCGTGTCTGGGGATGTATTGTAATTGGGAGTGTCTGGGGATGTGGTGTAGCGGTGAGTGTCTGGGGAGGATGCAGAACTAGTGTCAGCGTTACTGAGGGTCACCGTCCGTGTTGTGGGAGAGGCCTCCGTTACCCAGGTGTTAGCTGACCAGAGTCAGACCATGCTCTTGTTTACCCATGAGCGGTGGCCGGAAATTGACGCTGCTGTTGTCGCTGATGCTGAATACTGCCTCGGTTACTGCTGCTGTTGCTGTATTTACCCCTGTTGGTGTGTTTACTGTTGCTGCTGTACTTACTGTTGATGCTGTACTTACTGCCGCTGCTCTACATATTACCGCTACTGCTAATGTTCCATCCGCTGACTCACGGGACTGCCCCACGCGGCCCATAAGACAATAGTTGTACACATCCGTTGAGGACACAGCTGGGAGGAGTACGATATACATCATTACCCAAGGTCACTACCACGAAGAATGTGTGCCAAGTACACACATGGGCAAACTGGGTCATCCTCTCCTCCCCCCACCCCTGCTGTTTTACCACCACACTTAACGATTGTTGACATACACCTGCTCCACCTGACAAGCTAACAGACTCCACATATTTGGATATACACGAGGCAGGTGTATACAAAGTTAGGTATTCTGAGCACTTAAGTGTTTATTGTTGTGCCCTCCTTCAGCAGGTCTGGTCTCGGGTCTTGCTGCTAGTGTGGAGCCTTGGTGTAGCTTTTTATGGGTAGTGTGGCAACCTGTTGTTGTTGGGTCACTGTTTTTTCATGGGTCATTATTAATCATCCGCCGACATCATGGTTAACGCAGCCATTGCCTCCACCTTCATTACCACCTCTGCCATATTTGTTGACATCGTTGCCACTACTACCACCATAGTGTCCTATCACTACTATTACCACCATCGTCAGTTTCATCGCCACTATTATTACCATAACCAACATCAGTCTCGTTACTTTTATTGGCACTGCCACTCCCCTCACCATGCACAAGCTGGGGACAACACAACACAAGCTGAGGTAAACACAATACAACACAAGCTGGGGTCAACACAACATAAGC
Source organism: Homarus americanus (assembly GCF_018991925.1). NCBI lineage: Eukaryota > Metazoa > Arthropoda > Malacostraca > Decapoda > Nephropidae > Homarus > Homarus americanus. Next base: position 22,410 of record NW_024738975.1, on the reverse strand, counting down.
TGAGGTCAACACAATACAACACAAGCTGAGGTCAACACAATACAACACAAGCTGGGGTCAACACAACACAAGCTAGATGCAACACAACACTACACAGGCAGAATACAACACAACACAACACTACACAGGCAGAATGCAACACAACATATAGATGTATAGAAGCGCAAAATTTTTTTCTTCACCCCAGCCACCCCCCACCCCAGCCCCCAGCCTTGTTTGTACATTGTCAGTTCCGTATAACAGCTTGTCACACCCTCCAGCACCCTCCTCAGCAGCTAACACTCGTGACGGCGTTAAAAGCTCTAATACCCCATACTATCCCTGGTGTTGACGAGGTTGTAGCGAGCCATTACCACAACTAACTGGGGGAGAGTGAGTGAAAGTGTTGGTTATATAAATCATTATAGACATATCCTTGTATAGCACCACTTAGGTATATCCCTAAACCACGTTCCTCACTGAGACGTTAAACTATAAGGAATGGAGGATTTTTACATATTGTCTTTAAAATTAATACCTGAAGGCTATACAAGTTTTTTATTGTACTATACTGTATATTAGTAGATGTTCTGGGGGGGGGGGGTGAATGAGCGGTGTGGGAGTAAAGTTTTGCACATATTGGAACATTATACTCTTAAGTTTTTAGTCAACATGCGATATAAACTCGGTTAAATGTGCAGCAGGAAGACATGACAACAGGGGTGACTGAAGTATAATAAATGGAGGAGTAAATTAATACCTTTGGTTTAATAGTTTCAGGTACTTTAGCATTTTAATTATACCTGACCTTATATAAAACCACACCTGGCCATGTTAAATTACACTTGGCCATGTTAAATTACACCTGGCCATGTTAAATCACACCTGGCCATTTTAAATTATACCTGAGCATGTTAAATCACACCTGACCATGTTAAATCACACCTGACCATGTTAAATCACACCTGACCATGTTAAATCACACCTGACCATGTTAAATCACACCTGACCTTGGGGGCCGAACTACTGCAAAATGCCTGAAACCTTTGGGGGCACATCAGTAGGAATAATTTAGGCGACTTTAAGAGGACGGGAAGTGAGGGAGAGGAGGGAAGTGAGGGAGAGGAGGGAAGTGAGGGAGAGGAGGGGAAGTGGAGGAGAGGGGAAATGAGGGAGGGAGGGGAAATGAGGGAGAGGAGGGGAAGTGGAGGGAGGGGAGGGGGAAGTGAGGGAGAGGGGAGGGGTGAGGAGAGGAGGGGAAGTAGGGGAGAGGAGGGGAAGTGAGGAGGGGAGGGAAGTGGAGGGGAGAGGAGGGAAGTGAGGGAGAGGAGGGAAGTGAGGGGAGGGGAGGAGGGGAAGTGGGAGGGAGGGAGGGAAGTGAGGGAGAGGAGGGGAAATGAAGAGGAAGGGAAATGAAGAGGAAGGAAATGAAGAGGAAGGGAAGTGAAGAGAGAGGGAAAGGATGGGGGAGGGGAAGTGAAGAGAGGAGAGGAAGTGAAGAGAGGAGGAGGAAGGATGAGAGGAGGGGAAGTGAGGGAGAGGAGGGGAAGTGTTGAGAGGAGGGGAAGTGATGAGAGGAGGGGAAGCGAGGGAAAGGAGGAAAGTGATGAAAGGGGAAGTCGAAGAGAGGAGGGGAAGGACAGGAGAGGAGGGGAAGTGGTGAGAGAGGAGGGGAAGTGATGGAGGGGGGAAGAGGGGAAATGAAGAGAGGAGGGAAGTGAAGAGAGGAAGGAAGTGATGAGAGGAGGAGGGAAGTGAGGGAGAGGAAGGAAGTGAAGTGATGAGGGGAAGTGAAGATGAGAGGAGGGAAGTGATGAGAGGAGGGAAGTGATGAGAGAGGAGGGAAGTGATGAGAGAGGGGAAGTGAGGAAAGGAGGGAAAGTGATGGGGAGGGAAGTGAAGAGGTGAGAGGAAGTGGAAGAGGAGAGGAAGTGATGAGAGGAGGGAAGTGATGAGAGGAGGGAAGTGATAAGAGGAGGGGAAGGATGAGGAGGGGAAATGAGGGAAAGGGAGGGAAAGTGATGGGGGAGAGGAAGGATGAGAGGAGGGAAGTGATGAGAGGAGGAAGTGATGACAGGAGGGGAAGGATGGGGGGAGGGGAATGAAGAGAGGAGGAAGAGAGGAAGGAAGATGAGAGGAGGGGAAGTGAAGAGAGGAGGGGAAGGATGAGAGGAGGGGAAGATGGGGAGGGGAATGAGAGGAGGGGAAGTGGATGGAGAGGAGGGGAAGGGAAAATAAGGGAGAAGAGGGGAAGTGAAGAGGGAAGGGAAGTGAAGAGAGGAGGGAAGTGATGAGAGGGAAGTGAAGAAAGGAGGGAAAGTGATGAGAGGAGGGGGTGATGGGGAGGGAAATGAGGGGAGAGAAGGAAGGGAAGTGTAGAGAGGAAGGGAAGTGATGAGAGAGGGGAAGGAAGAGAGAGGGGAAGGATGAGAGGAGGGGGAAGTGATGGGAAGGGGAAATGAGGGAGAGGAGGGGAAGGAAGTGAAGAGAGGAAGGGAAGGATGGGAGGAGGGGAAGTGGAGCGAGAGGAGGGGAAGGAAAATGAGGAGAAGAGGGATGAAGAGGGGAAGGGAAGTGAAGAGAAAGGGAGGAAGTGGATAAGAGGAGCGGGAAGTGGATGGGAGGGGAAATGAGGAGAGGAGGGGAAGATGAGAGGAGGGGAAGGAAGTGATGGGAGGAGGGGAAGTGATGAGAGGAGGAAGGAAAAATGAGGAGAAGAGGGAAGTGAAGAGGGGAAGGGAAGTGATGAGAGGAGAGGAAGTGATGGGGAAGGGGAATGAGGGAGAGGAGGGGCAAAGTGATGGGAGGAGGGAAGTGAAGGAGACTGGTAGAGATCTTAAGTTACAGGATCCCTTGAGTGGCTGTGCCCGGGGTCGTCAAGCAAACACACGTCTCCTCCCTCACCCCACCTGACTTAACCTGCCTTGCTGAGACCTACTCTCTCAGCAACCCCACTCCCCATATGAGACCTACCCCCATATGACCTACCCCCATATGACTCTTCCATTTCTCATGACCTACCTCCCACATGACCTACCCTCCTCATGACCTACCCCACATGACCTACCTCCTGAGATGACCTACCTCCCACACATGACTGCCTCCACATGACCTACCCTCCTCATGACCTACCCATGGCTTGTGAATCATAGTCGTGTGTGTGTGTGTGTGTGTGTGGGTGGGTGGAGGCTGTGGAGAACTTCCCGACGAATGATTGATGTTCTCCGGTGGCTCGTCCTCACTGACCCTTAGGGCGGCCACGACTGCTCCTGGGCCCAGTGCCAGCCACCTGCCTGGCGCCGACCACGCTAACTTCTGTACCTGCACCCTGCACCACCCTCCCTTGCCCACTCCATAACTTGAACTGCTTCCTTCCACCCTGTACTGCTACCTCCACCCTGTACTGCCTCCCTCCACCTTTATATTACTCCTTTCCACCTCTACACCGCTCCTCCTCTACTGCCTCCTTCCGTCTCATAGGCCTTACCTCCTCCACCCCTGCTATGCTGCCCTCCACCCTGCTGCCTCCACCCTGCACTCCCACCCTGCACTCCACCTCCACCCACCACCTCCCTCCACCCTACAGGCCTCCACCCTGCACTACCTCCCTCCACCCTGCACTACCTCCACCCTGCACTGCCTCCCTCCACCCATCCACCTCCACCCCATCTGTTATCTGGCGCCAGTAATCAGCTGTACGCCAGGTAACAATATAGATCTCAAACACATTAGTATCCATAAATGTACCACCAGCTTAAACTTGGTCAGTGCTGAGTAATAGTAAAACTTCAGTGATGCGTACAATCTAATTGAGGTGGTCACATTTGCACTGTGCTGCATATTTGTGTGTGTGTGTGTGTGTGTGTGTGTGTGTGTGTGTGTGTGTGTGTGTGTGTGTGTGTGTGTGTGTACCAGAAATGTTATACATATTTTAGGTCAGGTTCAAAGTATGAGAATCATTTTTATGCCCAGACATATACAATACACACACACACACACACACACACACACACACACACACACACTATAACGGTCTTGTTTGCTTGCACGTTCCCAAAACAGTATCATGGCAGCTCCTGAAACCCATAACATTCGTGATATTATTCCACTTTAGTAATTATCTCTGTATGTTAGGTGTAATTATGTTGTCAACTTTGTGTATATAGGTAAAATATGACAAGCTATCTTCAGTTACCCACTTAGTTTCATTTAAATACTGAGCTACAATGCCACATTTGAACTCTTCCGTAACAAGCCCCACCAAGTTATTTATATCGTAGTGTACAAAGTTACGTAGTATATTTTTTTTGTCTCCCGTACTCGTGATTTATTTGAAGTGTGACGTCATCGCTACTGTGTTGGTTCCAAGAGTTAAATCAATGTTTATGACCTGCGATAAACCTTCTGCTGTTTGCGTTTGTAAAGGTTGTGCCAGGCTATGTTTACTTCTAGAAGTGATTGGATATTGTTTACATCAAGTGTTTTAGAGTTTGCGGATGTGTTACGAGGAATAACTGACTGTCTGTGATATCGACTTGACCCGCCACACACCTTCGCTCGCAACCAACCAGGAGCCAACTCAGCGGATGACGTCCTCAGCCCCACCAATCACAGGTCCATTTTGTATGACGTCGCTTCGGTCCATCCAGTCAGAAGGCTCACATTATATGACGTCACAACCTTCACTAATGGCAACTCGATGCATCATAACTGTCAACTGTATGGTATTGCCTTGTAATAAAAGGAAGATTTTCTTTCCCTCTCTTTTGTCGTCATTTTCCATTAGAGTTAATGACAGGATATGAAAGTCATTATGTTGCTCTGGGAAGCTTAATTTTGAGTTAAAATTATCCCAAGTGAATCAGTGGAATGGAAGAAATACTGCATTGTATTTATTCAAAGCACAGCAATTATCGTATATCTTTGGATAATCACTAACAGCATATGGTAGTGGGAAAGATAACTATATAATTATTGCTTTATAGAACTTGAAACGCTAGGAGAGGAGACTAGTATAGTCAGTTTGAATACCTATATCTTGTGATCCTAACCTAACCTACCTTATCAGGCTCTTACCCCAACAAAAGGTAATAATGAATTTGTTAACGGTTGTGCCATTAGAGAGAGAGAGAGAGAGAGAGAGAGAGAGAGAGAGAGAGAGAGAGAGAGAGAGAGAGAGAGAGAGAGAGAGAAAGAGAAAGGTTGCTAGACGTCACCATATGTTTACAGTGGATAAGGCGGACGAGCGGGAGAGAAGCGTGTGTTTGGGATGAAGTCCACCTTTTTTGTTTTTATTTACATTACCAAACATATATGATACTTAAACACAAACCAGAACTGATATTGAGGTTATTAAAGAGTTGTATGAAGAACGAGGGATTCCCAGTGTGATAAATAAACGTAGTATGTTAATGAATGAAGTGGGGCATTATAATTATATTTGATGAGGGGTTCTAGGGGCATTGGAAAAAAGAATGAGGATATGTGTTGGTGTCATGAGGGGATTGTTGGTGTCATGAAGGAAGTGTTGGTGTCATGAGGGGAGTGTTGGTGTCATGAGGGGAGTGTTGGTGTCATGAAGGAAGTGTTGGTGTCATGAGGGGAGTGTTGGTGTCGTGGGGGAGTTGGTGTCATGAGGGAGTTGGTGTCATGAGGGGAGTGTTGGTGTCATGAGGGAAGTGTTGGTGTCATGAGGAGAATTAGGAACTGATACTAATACTGGATTATAAAGTATGGTTCAGGTATCTCTTTGCCTGAATCTTGTATATGATGTGATGACCTCATTATGTCTGAATCAATAAAAGGCATCTCAGAAGTGCAACAGTAACAGATTGAAACATTCCTATACATGCCACACAATCTTCAGAATTTGGTAATGGGAAAGACTTGTCATTCATAGACTTTACCATTGATGGTTCCCCATTAATGGACAACAACAACGGGTGGAAGGTTTTACTGTATGTTGCAGTTCAGTATTTAAAATAATATCAATGCTATAGTAATAATTTATTGGCCAGCAGAGTATGTAAGAATGTATTGGTTTGTTGGATCATGTTGACCTTAATTTAAACGATTGTTAGTGTTACTGTTTGCAATTAACTGAATCAAGAAATTATTTCTTATCCAATCACTGTAATTACACTCGTCTTCCCTCTTCTTTCCTACCAGACCAACAACAGGACTTGGACATCCCAAGTCTGCGAGTGGACGATGGAGAACGGCCCAAAAAGAAGGACCGTACGACGTCTGGCGGTGCCTATATGGGTAGCCAGGCATCGCAGGCGATGATGTCGGCAATACCCACCACAACAGCCACCATCACCACCACAGGCCATAAGGAGGTCTCCATGTCCCATATCCAGGGAGTCAAGAAGCCTTTCGTGCATGCTAACTCCTTTACAGGCGAGAAACTCCCTAAGTACGGTGTTGATACCCACCACGAAGAGGAGCTGGGCAAGGTAAATACTGTATATTTAGTGGGTGGTGTCTGTGGCTTAGCGTGTGTGCATGTATGATGGTTTGGATGTGTACATTTGTGGACAAAAAAAGTTTATTAAGCGGGGGGGAGGCGGTATAGTATGTCACATATAGGTGGCGTTTAAAAGTCAGTGATTTTCTTTTCATATAACAAATGTTTAAGGAGAATTTTACCCTTCCACCTGATGCTATGGTGCCAAGTCTACCTACAATACGTCCCCTACCCTCCCATACACCACTTACCTCCCTGCCTGCCGAATTCTTTTTGTCCACGACTAACTATAATATATATATATATATATATATATATATATATATATATATATATATATATATATATATATATATATATATATATATATGCATGCAAGTAAATCACTGTACTGTAGGTGCGCGTGATCCAGGTATATGCTGATAACCACAAGGAAAAAGAAAACACGAAGTTCCCAAGCGCTTTCGTGTAATTCACATCTTCAGGGGCGAGTACAGACTGTACTCACCCCTGAAGATGTGAATTACACGAAAGCACCTGTGTTATCACATATATATATATATATATATATATATATATATATATATATATATATATATATATATATATATATATATATATATATATATATATATATATGTGTGTACTGTACTGTACTGTATACAATTGTGTGTTTAAGTGTCCAATGATAGATAAAAGTTATTTCAGTTACAATTGAAAGGATTGACGAAATAATCATGTACATTGTGATATAATTTATATTTGTTTTGTTTTATACAGTATTTTGGAACTCGTAACTGTTCTTTCATAGCTTATACTAAATTATGTATTTATGTATCCAACTTCAAAAATTTAAACCTGACTAAATAATTGGTTATGTTTTGGGCAGCTGGAGGAAATATGTGAAGAGGTAAATTTTGATTTTATCTCTCACATCACGTTGTAGACCAAGGCACTTGTTGCACCAACCCAAGGGCTCTACAATCACTTCTAGTCTTTTCCTTAAATCTAAAACCCAGTACTGTATTGCTTGTGATGATCAGGCTATTCTGATTAGTCCCTGTAATACCTTGTCTATCCCTATATAGTAGTATATTATTATTAATTTTTTACACTTGTAAAATAATGAAGAAACAGTGTAGCGGTGTGAAGCACAACTGAGAATGATGTGATGGTGAGCATGTCATAGTAGTGCACTCCACTAGACGGCACTGTGGATGGGGATACTGTACACTTACTGTTCACTCTGTGCACTGTCACCCCCACACTACCACATGTCTCTCATCCACAAGTACAGTATACAGTACAAGATTATTGCATTTTGTCGGAAGCTACGTGTATACAGTGTGTATGCAGTATGTCCCTCTTCTTCAGCAGGTGTACTAATTTAAATGAAAAGCTTGTTAGTTTGGTGCATTCTTAGCTATAAGTTTACACTGAAGAAACATGTGTCATTTCAGCTACGTAAACTACAAAATTGGATTCAACAGTGAACCATAAGCACTTGCCTATCCAGACACAACCGAGAAAAAAAATCTGCCTAAAACCCTAAACCCTCGGTGAGCCAATTGGCTGGACCTGTTGACGACGGCCTCATATTCCAATAACTTGGTAATTCTAATGTACATTTTTCCTATTTCAGATTTTAGAAGATGTAGATAAATGGGGCATAGATATCTACAGGATATCTGAACTCTCTAATAGAAAACCTTTGACTACTGTAACGTACACAATTTTCATGGTAAGTTTTTTGTCCAACCCTCCAATTTGTATTGCTTTAAGATCTCGCAACGTTATCTACTTAAGGATGTATTGTCTCTTCAAATCCTTGAACAACCTCGCCATTGCAATACCCACTGACTATATCATATTAGACACTTACGAAAATACAAGGTTATCTTTTTTCTCTCATAGGTTAATACAAAAACAATATACCCCCCCTGTACATTTTCTTCACTTGTGAAATATTCTCTTTTCTCAACAGGAACGTGATTTGTTGAAGACGTTCAAAATTCCGCCCAAGACTTTCGTAACATTCATGATGACACTGGAAGAACATTACCTTAAAGATGTTCCCTACCACAACTCGCTTCATGCTGCTGATGTCACACAGTCCACACACGTCCTCCTAAACTCCCCAGCTCTCGAGGTCAGTCATTCGATTATTCATGGTTATAAGTTACAAATGGAGTCACACATAAAGTACTGACTTTAACTCAGATTTTATCTGTTCTTTAAACCATTTTACACCTTGTAAATGACGAATAGGGATTTAAGTTGGCTCATAATATAATACCGTTTTGTTCTGTTCTGTAAAGTATGACTAGATCTCTTAAACGTATGTCATTTAATATACAATGCAGTACTGCACAGTATTTATATTACCATGTAATGTACAATGTAACAAGTTTGGATACTTAAGTTCATTTATTATTTCAACAGTCGGTGTTTACCAGCTTGGAGATTTTAGCTGCCATATTCGCTGCTGCTATCCATGACGTGGACCACCCTGGCCTCACTAACCAGTACCTGATCAACTCCTCCTCGGAGCTTGCCCTCATGTATAACGACGAGTCTGTGCTTGAGAACCACCACTTGGCTGTGGCTTTCAAGCTTCTGCAGAATGATGATTGTGATATCTTCGCTAATCTGCTTAAAAAGCAAAGGCAAACACTTCGGAAGATGGTGATTGACATGGTGTTGGCCACAGATATGAGTAAGCACATGAGTCTCCTCGCAGATCTCAAAACTATGGTGGAGACCAAAAAAGTAGCTGGTTCGGGTGTTCTCCTTCTTGATAACTACACCGACAGGATACAGGTAAAATATAGCTTATTTTATAAATAACTGGTCGTAACTAGAGTACTGCATTTCTGTAATTTTCACAACTAATACAAAAAGCAAATTACAGTTTTATTATGCTAGATTGTAATACAATAGTGTAATCATTTTCTCATCCTATGTGCCATGTAATTTACTTTACTTTATCCTCTTCGCCACTGGTTGACCCGTTAGCTGCTTGGGTAATCGAATTATGTCTGTTGAACTGTTGGCAAGTACTGGGTATGCACTGGCCCTAGAATCCTTTTCTTATGAGAAAGGCCATGCCGATTGAAAAAGGACAGTGACCTGTGTGTGTGACCCCCCCCCCTTTTTCTTTCTAATTTTGTCTACTGTATATGAATGAAGCATCACAGAACACCACAAGTTCACAGAAAACGGTCACCCCTGATGAAGGTCTTGTAACATGTTAGTTAAAGGATCATAAGTTATATGAATTAAGGTTTCTTGATTTATTTTAAATTGTTTTGCTATGAAATACATTATTTCTCTAATGGAAAAATGTTTACTGGTATTGTTTGTCAGTCTAATTGTACACAATCTGTGGGTACAATAACATCTTGATTTTTTATTCAGATATTCGTGAAAATTGGTATGGAAAAACAGTACCCTGTACGTTATAAATACAAGTACAGTACTGTACTATACAAGTATAACTTGGATGATCATGAATATCAACCACTTTTCTTGCCTATTGAAGCAAGTCTCATAAACAGTCTGGAATATTTCCCATTGCTATACCTGTACTGTATGAAGCATATACAGTAGAAGTCAAGTCGTAGGAATAGCAAAGCTTAGGAGAAAGAGTTATGAGATAAGTAGTAACATGGTAGCACCTGTACCATATTGCCGTCGAGGTATCAGGGTAGCAAAGTTGTACATCAGCTGCAGTGTAGACAGTGTAAGAGGGGAACTGTGGGAGACATAAAGTTGTTAAAGTAGTGTGGACAAAATTATGGCAGTGTAGTAAAGTTTTAGATATATAAATTACAGTACTTAGAATTTGAGTTGAAGTATTAGTGCAGTATAGGCATACCCTGGGTTAGAGAAAGGTTTCGTTCCTGAAAAAATTTATGTAACATGAAATTCCGTAATGCTGAACCGATTTGAGATGCGTTCCCAGGGAAATTTTTCTTTAGCCAAAAAACGTAATGCAAGTACATATATGAATTAAAATAAACAGTTTTAAACACGTACTATGATTCATTCATGATGTAACATGACAATAAATGCACACAATACTTGAATTTAACGCACCAGAAATGATGTTAAGCGCTGCATGAGGTGCTGAGGCTAGGTGGTGCTGTAGTGTACAGTAAGTGGCCAGTTGTCAGTTCTCTTTGGTTGTCTATTGTCTCTTTGTATGGGCTCACATACGTACGTACATGTAAGATATCTCACACTCAGGATTGAGGTAGAATAGAAACTCACAATGCGTTTTCTGTGTATATATATATATATATATATATATATATATATATATATATATATATATATATATATATATATATATATATATATATATATATATATATATATATATATATATGATAAAATGGAAACAACGAGTACCTTAGCTTTCGTCTTTATTCAAGACATCTTCAGAGGCAACTGGATTACATGGACAGAGAGAGGCTTAAATATACAGGGTGACCTAAAAACATGAGGTCAGGTCATAATGATGACATCCACTAATCCCCACACCAACACACACGTAGAGGAGCTTAAGAGAAGGGTGGTGACGTGACTAGCCAGGTCAGGTCAGAAAAAAGGGACCCACAAAATAACTATCATACATCTAGATCAAAGGTTTTCAAAGCATATATATATATATATACAGTAATATTTTTTTTTTCATTAGTGCAAATTTCTGTAACCCGGGTTTCCATAATGCAGGGAATGCTTGTACTGTATCAGGTGTCATTACACCAGTGGGAGGGGTTGTAGAAACAGTAATAGACAAGTCCCTCCTCTGGAGTCATTCAAATCTTGAGCTGTCTGATGTCATACATGCATCCTGTGCTCAGGATGAAAGGTGACATAAAATACAAAAACTCAGCTCTTAGCTACCTTCTGACCTTCTGTACAGTAATGTAATGTTAATTAGCTTTTCAGTACCTGTATTTGAGGATCTTCTTTCACTTTTTACTTTTAATATGCTAAATGTTGTGATAATACTTGTAATATATATATTTATCATGTATTGTACATCTTTTACAGGTGCTACAAAATATGGTGCATTGTGCGGACCTGAGCAACCCCACCAAACCCTTAGAGCTGTACAAAAACTGGGTATCATCCATCATGGAGGAGTTCTTCCAGCAGGGTGACCGAGAGAGAGATCAGGGCATGGACATCTCACCCATGTGTGACAGGCACTCAGCCACCATTGAGAAGTCACAAGTAAGTTGAAGCCAGATAATTAAATAAAAAATACAGCAGAGACTTTTATTAATACAGAAGCTGGCTGTGTTACTAAGTTACAGTACTGTACAGTATATTTTTTGCATAGAAATGGTAGTTCTGTTGAACATCATTACTGTTCTTTTTAACTGTGGAGTGTAGTTGATTAGTTTTTACTGGTAATTTATTTTTCAGTTTTTAATTATTCAATTGATAATTCTGGACGTAAGCATCAGCGCCTATGTCCAGTATTTGAGACTGCTGTAAGGTCTCTAAGTATTTTGAGGTGGTTCAGGAAAGTCCTGTAATAAAGGAATTTTAAACATTGATATACAGTATACAGGGTAGTTCAGTAAAAAATTCTGGTACTGGTTCTGGAAACTTGTGTGAACTTACAGAATTACAAAATACTGTTTAGTATTGCATAAAATGCTGAGGGAAGTCAGACAAAAATGAATATGAACAAAGAATTACAGTTTGTTAAATTTTCATATGATATGCACAGCACCAAGTATTGTTTACAAATGGGAACCTCAAGCATTAAAATCTTCATGAAATATAACACTACCGGGTAACCATCCTAACCTGATAACTTTGAGGCCAATACTTGTAGACAATACTTAAGAGTTGTGTGTGTTTGTGATTAAATTCAGATTTGTTTTTATTTTTCCAAGAATCCCCACCTGTTTCTGCAATACCTGTACAGTACTGTACTATGTACCATATGTAGTAATTCTATAAATATAAATGTAGTATACATGTCTCCTAATAAGGCTGTACCATTTGAGTGTGAACTGAAATTATGATAAATTCTCTACATTTCCTTTTTACAGTAGGCAAATGAAAAGGGTTGTACAGTATATGAAGCAAAGAAGCCATTCTTTATAATATTATTCCTTATTTTTCTGCATCGACAGCTGGGGAATGGGTGGTATGTTACAAGGTGCTTGGGGTGAACCTTTCTATACTTAATTCATGGAAATGGGAAAGATGATAGGCTCAGTGAGTTACTACACTGTACATGTACTTTATTCATATTCACAGTTATTAGAATTACAGTACTGTACTGTACAAGTATTAAAGTGGTAAAATTTTAATCACATATATTTATGTGATTAATTAGTGATTGCTACAATAGTTTTTATAAAAGCATGTGTGTAGCAATGTTTTGAAATGAATAGCCTCCATTACCAGTTGTGTGTGTTTGTGGTTAGGTGATGCGAGTACAAAAATTTTCTTATTTGCATCTATGCTTAAACATCCAAATACTTTGCAGTGGGTATCAGAATCCTCTTGAACTTGCAAAATATTTGTATCTTAAAAGAACAATTCTCTAGATGAGCCATCCAAATTCCATTTGTTTATGCTTGTGACCTATTCAGTTGTATCTTTACAGTATTCTATGTTATTGTGCTGGAAAACATTATAAGAGAGAGGGAAAAGGTACTGCACTGCAGCTGTTAGTGCTCTCGACTCTCAGCCCAGGAGACAGGATTCAATCCTATGGATAGGCAGAATTGGTACAGCTTTATTTGTTGTGGCATGCCCTGCATTATTTACTACCAGCCATATCAGTTCCCCAGGTTAAACTAATCCTTTGTCTATTGGAAAATACCCTTAGATTGTGGGAACTACATAAAGAGTGTTGGCTTTTGTGATTTAGGAAAATTCTAAGATTGAATTTTATTTTCCAGTTTTAAATGAAAGGTCCCTTTTTTGTGTATACTTTTTTCTTATTCCTATTACTTTTGCAGGTTGGGTTCATTGATTACATTGTCCATCCACTGTGGGAAACCTGGGCAGACCTGGTCCACCCTGATGCACAAGACATTCTTGACACATTAGAGCACAACCGGGATTGGTATCAGCGTATGATCCCCATCTCTCCATCTTCATCATCAAATGACCTGAAGGAAGAAGAGTATCAGGGCGACAACTCACAAGATGTGCCTGAAGAAGAACTTTGTGCTGCTGCAGACAGAATCCAGATCCAATTTACACTTGATGATGAAGGAAGTGGAAAACGAGCACCGCCAGATGATGCTCAGGGTGAGGACCCTACAATGTGACCATTGGTAGCCTCCTACTGCACCAAACTAAAGCGTAAAGTGATGAGGTGGCTACACCTCAAGTGACCAACCCTACAGGAGGTGGGAACCTTGTTTACCCTCGTCCCCCTCCGTGCTAGTGGCCTCGTCTTCAACTTTTACCTTCGTACCTCATGTTCTGAGATTTCTTTAATAGCCAGGTGGACACTCTGACCGTCTGGCACGCACCAGAGCCAGAACCGCGATTTAGTGAAAAGTATGTTGTGCAGACACTTGGGTGTTTTTGTTAATGCAACTCCCTTGTGAGCCAAGTGTGCGTTTTGCCACGTGTCCAGTGCGCGCCCTGCAGGTTCAGGGATGTTCGCGTGGGTTTGTCTGAGCTCCCCAAGACTGTGCCGTTCGCCCAGCCTCAGCTGACCCAACCTTGCCTAGTGTGATCAATATTTTCTTGTAGCGTGGTGGAGAGGTAGGAGGTCACAACAGTGAACAGTGCCAAATTGTTCCTTTAAATATGGACCCTAAGAAAGTGAATTATGTTTATCACAAATACATGAGCACAAGTTTGGGAGGTTATTGTTTTGTGAGGACTGAGGCTTTTGTGTGGTACATATCAGATAGAGGTATTGATAATGGGCACATCACTGGTGCTTACATCATGATTTTGAGAGTGTAAGGCATTACAAGCTCTTTCATCAAACAGGTACCTGACGGGGTTCTCTGCTCTTCATTCCCAAAATAATCAAGCTATCACAGAAGCCAAAGATAATTTATTGCTTCGTATTTGTGGTGGGGGTTTTGGTCACCATCGTGACACATGAGCTACTGTATAGTACAAAGTCTGAATGTTTATACAGTAGCAGAGGGGCAGTGGATCTTGTCAGGTGTCATGTCTATTGTGACATGATAAGTCATAACAAAAGTGTATGAGATTTTAGGAACTTTAATTTGCCATTTCAATAGCCAAAAATTAACTTTTCTTCTTCATTGGGTCTATTTGTAACTTCTATTTATGCCAATTTCATGCAGGGCTCATGAGTAGTGTTTATTTTTTTGCAGTGTAACATTTCAGGTTTTAATCTTTTAGATGGCTTATTTTTTGACACTGTCATAGATGTTGGACAAACTTTATGTATGGTTTTTAATAAACTTTTGAAATAGGTAGACTTGTAGTATTTTCCCATGTGATAACAACAGAGTATTGAGAACATAGTAGGCATCATGTTGTACTCCATCAGCTGCTTCATGTCAGGTCATTGGCCAAACTCTTGAATCAGGGCTTGAGACATGTAAACCACTCAAGGGCCATCATTCCTCCCAAGATTAGCCATGTATTATTCAAAATAGTTAAAAAAAAAAAAAAAAGGCTCTACCTTTAAAGCGTCAGCTGCTCAAGCCGTGGCTTCAGAATTGTGCCCATAGTGTATGTGTTGCGTAGTTCCGGCTTTACCAAGTGATGATGTTCTGAGCCTCACTAACCTGTAGAAGAAAGGGAGGAGAAGTCATCTTACGGTGGAGGAGGGGAGTGAAGGAGGAACATTTAGTTTTGCAGATGTTCCCCTCACCAGACCTGAGGACTGGGTTGTAGGTGAACACCATTCAGACGACTGCAAATTATTTTAATGTTTATAATTTTTTTTACAACAAATATTTTTTTTCATTACAACCCGA
The DNA here is from genome assembly GCF_018991925.1 of Homarus americanus. Taxonomy (NCBI): domain Eukaryota; kingdom Metazoa; phylum Arthropoda; class Malacostraca; order Decapoda; family Nephropidae; genus Homarus; species Homarus americanus. The sequence goes on along the minus strand of NW_024738975.1, from coordinate 7,002 downwards.
ATGTAGTTATACTGTACGTATATAATGCAGATGTTAATTTTTCCACAAGTATTAATTGTGGTATTGTATCTTACATATATGTGTGCATACTATTATAACGAGTATTTATATGTAAACTGATGAGCAAGTAATTATTGTCCTGTGTATAATAAGATAAATGAGTATTTAAACAGTATCTCTTATTAATTATACAATTATTTTTATATATACATATATATTTTGTGTTACTAACATTAGCTGATGCCTCAGGTCTAGGTGTAAACTGTAACATTCACAAATGTGGAACATCTGTATAGACTAGATTGATACTCTTTGTAATGTACTTCCTTGTATGTGAATAATCCTAAAAAAATATGTAAGGAGATACAGTACCTTATTTTTATCATGGAAGAAATTATAAATTTGTTGCTATTTATTCGTCTTTCTCTCGCTCAAGCTAGATTACTCATATCTTTTGTGACAAAGCCCCAGTATTTAGATACAGTATATACAGGTACAGTAAAGCACAATACAGTATCAGTGATTGATTCAGGACTGGCCAGTAGGATTCCTGAAGGCTTTCTGCTGGTTTATAAATTCTTATTTTTTCTTATGCCAGTCTTATAATAAATATAATTTTGGAGTTGAGACTTCAGATGAACACAAACCCAATTTTTCATAATGTTCCATAGTCATCAAGCACAAAAATGGTATCTCATTTTGTGAAGTCTTCTCTACTGTTATCCAACATACACAAACAAAAACAAGTGTGCACCTTACTGGCTGGAACTGCATCCAGCAGTGGCAGGATATCTTTATTATACTCGGCAAAAGATGAGAAACCAATATTCTTAGTTCTGTGTAGAATATTTTCCTACAGAAGAAGACATCTCTGTAATTCATCATAATATTTTTAAAAAGTGGAAAAGTGCCACAGTTTCTCAACTCCTCATAATCATGGCTAATAAAACTGATTATCTCTGAACAGGCCTTTTCTGTATGGTTGAACAATCCCAAAGTGCTTATGGTAATGGAGGATGTGTGCAGTCATGGCACACAATATTAGATAGTGCAACAATTACATCACTAGCTATGGTGAATATATTTGTCAGTGTGTATTTAGATACCTGAGTTACTTGAATTTTCCTTGATGTAAAAACTTATATATTTTTTTCAGTGTCATCAAGTAAGTACTTCACGTTTCTCGGTGTCGGCTGGAATTGAACAACTACAGTATAGTACTATTCCACTATCAATATATACACTACATGTGATCTAATTAAGCATATTGAGTTCTTTATCACATGCTTCATTAAAGTTTATTTTTACATATTGTATATGAGAAAACAAACTTTACTGAGGCTCTCTTGATCTTTATTAATCCAACCAATGTCTTACTTTAAAATATGGCCCCTTGTAAGTACTCACACATCTAAAAAATTGGACTGATGTTATTTTTCAAACTTTAAATTCCATTTAATTCTATACTGTACATGTTTTACAAACAAACTGGTTGGATTTATACTGTGAGACTCATTAAACCTCAGTCTGAATGGTCTGATGCAGGAAAAGCCATGGTCCTACTGATACTGTACTTCATAAATATAATGATTACAAACTAAAGCCTTCTGTGTGTTTTGTGTATTTCATCATTTGGCACTTGAATTCTCAAATCATAGAAAATGTAATTACTGTTCTATGTATTAATGACCTTCATTGCACAGTGAAAGGTTTCATACTACATGAAATCTTGTCATTCTTTGGTGATAAAACATGAACGCAAAGCAAAGAAAAACTGCAGCAACAAAGATATGTAGTTTCATACTTGTATAGACTTTCAGGTTGTGTTACTTATTGATTCAGATTGTGTCTTTATTTTGTAATACTGCATTGTTTATATATACTGCGATAAATGTGTTTAAGTGCTTTGTAATTATTAAATCAGATAAGCGTTGAAAATGAAGTCTTCTTATTTTTAAATTGTGGTAAAATGGCCATTGATTTATGTACCAGGAGATAAAATCATACCAATATCATAGGATATTTACAATTGCAATTAGCTGTTGATGATTTGTCGTTGATTTGTGTTCATGTTCAATTTTTAACTTTGACAGTTCTTGGACTGAGTCTTTTTAATGACCATCTTGGATAGACCAAGATAGGTGTATCACTTGTGGCTCCTATTCCCTGTGGGTGAGAAAGCCACAATTTTTTGTGGGATGACTAGACTTCCCACTGTGTACTCCTACAATATTGCTCTGGACGGCTACGTCAGGGATACAGCACACCCCTTTTGTGCCAGTGGAAAATTTGTGAACATTTGGAGTCTAGCAGCATTTGTAGGATTTTCATCAGAAAGTATTTAATGCCACATTTTATGTTATTTGCCCCTACCCCTCCAGTGTCCACAGCCCCATGGGTCCGTAGTGCCCTCCGACACTGTGTGGCCACATGCTGTTAGAACTCCATCACATTTTCAAACCTTTCAACCTGGTATGCTTAGTCAACTGTACAGTCTGTTGTGCCTATGTATATATGGGTAATATGAAATCCGTATAAATTATATAATTTTATGTATAATAGCTAGAATTATTTAATAAAATAAACTTTTTGAATAAACTGAATTTTCTCGTTCCTTGTTCCTCAAAATTTATTATTATTTTACAAGCAAGGAAATTGGGGATGTTTTTACTTGTTCTTGCCCTTCTCCTCACTTCCTACTCATAGTAGAGTCATTTTCATAGAATCTGTGACCATTGTGTTCCTACTTTATTTTTTTATTTTCATTTATGTACCATGGACTATTTAGAAAAGTTTTAGCTTCTATGTATGTATCTCTGAAATATGGGGGCTAACCATGCTGAAGTCTCTAAAATGGTCCAATTTTCAAACTTTTAGATAAATTCACTAGCATCATGAATGAGGGGATATTTTTCACCAAATTTGAGATGGGATGGTCATTTTCTAGTTTTGGAGTCATCTTGACCTTCAAATCCAAGATGACCACTGTCAGTCATGTTTGAAATAAAACATGGTACAGTATAACTTAGGAACCAAATGTGCTGTAGCACGAATGAGGTTTCTTTTCCCATTAATTCCAGCTTGGATTTTTAAAAAATCACAAGAAGAAAGGTAAAAGGAACATAAAGGTTACTTATTTCATGAAAACAACTCTACCAAGAGAAAGAATTTGTAATTTAATTATCTAGGGTACATTCTAAATTAAATTATACTTTTTCAGGTGTAGCACCTGAGATTGCCAGCGAGTAGACATCCATGTGTATCTGGAATCTCATTTCACACCAAGTCCTCAACCAACAAGGTGGATGAATGGGTACCAGGAGACAGTTTTTGTGCTGAGGACTTGCTGTTGAAGTTCTGCTGCAACATTCTTCATCAACTGCTCATCGTTGACCTCCAAGGAGGACATAACAGCCTCGATGTATGTGCCTCCTGCAGCAACCTATAGACCACCTCACTAACATTCTTCTGGTTGCGTTTGGGGATCCTATGAATGCCTTCGCAAATTCTTTGATGAGAAGCTCCTTCAAATGGTTTTGATAACTGAGCCATGTCCAAAATTGGAAATGACACAATTGTAATTAGTCATATACCTTGCAGTGTGCATAATTTATAGTCTTTAAAAGGTGACCTGACATACCTGAATGAAGAAAGTCAGTGCCTCTGGGTACTCACTCGCTGATGATGCTGTGTAGTTTTATTTTTAAGAAGTTTATGATCACTGATTTACTTGCCAGCATTCTACAATGATAATATACAGTGGCTCTGACTCCACTGTGTTACCATTTACAGGAGGATCAAAAATGTATATCAGTTTGGAAATGGGGTTTTCCGTGCTGAAAATACTAAGTTACAATAGAATGGAGAGGAGGATGAGTCTATGTTCTAAGTAAGTGTTCTTTGCAAGGTGGCATTTATGGTTGGTGGATATGTTGAATGGTTTGAAGTCAAAGAGACAAAGGCGGTCGAAATTTGGGTGGATATATGCTGATGGGTTAAACTGTTTTGGATACTATCAACCTGTGAAAGTATTGCCTCTATTGTTTCGAGTTATATTAACTGGATAAGCTACATGTTTGTTCGTATTGTTTTTTGTTTTGTTTTTGGGGAATTGTTACCCTGGCTTTGGTCAAAGACCCCTACAACGGAGAGCTTTGTAGTTAAGTTTTGTATCTCTTGACTACGAGATGGAAATTCCCCATTAAAGTCATCTTTGCAGTACCAGAATAAAATAGATAAAATTACATCAAAATGAAGGGATAATTTAGCAATCAAAACAATCAGAAAGTGGACACGACATATTTATTGTAATACAAACCTAATGTGAACAAAAATAGTTGAGATTGCAGCAGTCTTAGTATAAAATCAGCAAACCACAGTGCAGCTGTGCTAAACAGTGAGGTTAAATGGGTGACAAAAAGACTACTGTACTATTATTATTAGTGCATATGTTTGCAGTTCATGTTATAAGTTGTGTTACTGAAAGATCTATGTTTTTTACGGAGGAACTCAACTCCCAGTCTACACTCCATGTTTACTACTAAATCCTACTATGGGTTGTTGGTGGTCGAATCACTGTGGGCAGCTTTACAGAGTATGTTTTTTGTGTTCAATTATTTCAATGAGGCAATTATGATGAGAACAAGGATTCAAGGATGCTCAGTATTTTACAATGTATCATAATGTTGAGTAAATTCATATTTATCCTGATATGCATTATCTGGTTACTATTTGATATATAAACTCATGCCAGGATGGTATTTGGACGTTTGGGCTATGGGCTGTATGTAGGTATTGTTTTAAGTATACAAATTTATCAATTGTAAATTTTAATCCCCTTAATACCCCTGAGAACCTTCCAGCCATGATCCTTCAGATTAGGTTAGATTATTATGTTGTTATTTATATTACTTGTACCTTGACTCAATCTTTCAGGTGTCATGGCATAAGGCTCAAACGTTTCAGGGGGGTTGTGGTTCTGGCTCAAAACGTCCTCATTCCTCCTGTATGGTCGAGTAGTAGTAGTGAATATAAATATAGCTGCAACCAGATGCTTACTGCCTAGGAGCTAGCCCCCACCATCATAGTCATGTAAAACTAAAGGGAATTGTGACAATATTTCTAAATCTCAACGTCCTTTTTGCCTTGTTGTGGGCAGAGGTACAAGAGCTGGTTGACCTCTAACAGGAGGACCTGCCATCTCCTGGCGGTATCAAGTGTGAGTTACACCTGAGGTGTCGGGTGGGGAAGGCCAAGAACAGGGCCACACCAGCCTCCAACTTCACCGTCAATAAATTCATGGATATTTTATGTTTGTAAATTAAATATGCTGAAACCCTTCTAGTAAGTGTTTTCATCGGTAGTGCTCTGTGAATTTTATGGCATGGTTCTCACTAGCTCGGATATTTGGGACATCCCCCTTACACAATTTCTGGGTGCATCCTGGGAGTGGTAGTTGTAGTGGATTCTCCGCTACAACTGCCGTGTCGTGACAAGCCAACCCCACGCGAATTTATGTGTACGCCGTGGTCAAGGGTCGTAACTTGCGATGTCGCGGAGGCGATCTGTAACACTCGCCTCCCTCCTTTAAGACCTCACGTGGCTGTCGGTTTTTTCTAGCTACCGCCACCGTAATCGCTCAACCACCTGCTTTTTCAGGCTCCTCGCCCGTAGGAACTCTGGAGAAAGCTTCTCCTGACTTAGTAACTCTTTTAACACCGCACTGTACAACAATATATATATCGGAAACGCGTGTGAGTTTCTTTATTTTTCAGTCCTGGTGTTGGATATATTATGTATTACGCTTGTGAGGCCATATAAAGAGATCTGACAGCCTGCTGCAACGGTATGCTTTACAGACCCTGGAGCGTGAACACTACACTCCTTTCTGCTGCCTTCTCTGGGCTGGAAGATCGTCCGCTCTGCTGCCAGCTGGGCTAACCGCCTTTACCTGCGCGGTAATCACTCCCACTACTCCGTGGCGGCACTGCCTCACGACGGTGACACACTCCGGAAGTGGACGGATTTGTCTTCTACCAATCTTCAACCTGGCGTCGGGCTGGTTGGTTTATGTGAAGCAGCCTCATCGGCTGGTGCTACTGATGAGCGAAAGTCTGATCTGTTCCTTGCGCACGGAAGGTCGCCACGCTGTCTCAGGACCATTTCCAGCCTCAGAGAACAATAGATGCCATCTCTGGAGGATGCCTTAAAGCGCATTACCAATGACCCACCCCAGTCTCCCAGAACCTATCTTCTATCTCGCTTGAAACTCAACTCCGGATTCTCTGGGAGGAGATGTGTAGGTTGAACTCCAGGCACACAGACAGACTTACCGATTCTATCCTCGCCAGCCAGCTTCAAAACAAAAAGCCCCCCACACAAGTAATCATCACCTGTTCGTAGATTACTCTCGACACCTGAACTCTCGCATTTGAGCAGACAGAATATTTTCGAAAGGCGCTTGCTTGCGCTTCTGGCTACCGTGGACAACCCAACGACCACACGGTACTTACCCGAACTTGTAAACCGGTCAACACCCCTCAGCCGAGCACACTCACAAGACATCAGGAAAACTGTTAGAAACCTTGAACCGCAGGATGAACACTTATTGAACAGTTCTGCTCCTCCGTGCCTGCTGCTGGGCCTGTTCTAACTCACGCAGCACTTCCTACATCTCCGAGTGCCTTTCCTGCCCCGAACCCGCCAGCCCCCAGCACAACGAATATACTATCTGCTGGTATCACAGAAGTTTTGGCCCCATGCTTGACACTGTGAGCCCTGCACCTTCTTTGGGAAACGGCAACAACGGAGGTTGGTAGACGCCCCAGCCCCGTCCTTCAGGCGTCTCTCCTGCACGTCTCTGACTGCACCTCCAGCACAAATTCCTCATCAATACAGGCGTTCATCGGTCAGTAATATCCCTCCCTCACTAAAGATGCGTCAAAGCCCCTCTTATGACCTGTTCGCCTCCAACGGTACTACGCACATGCACCGCCTAGACGT
>NW_024738974.1:0-6127 GCF_018991925.1 Homarus americanus | reverse complement strand
AAGCGGAGTTCCCCAGGGATCTGTATTAGGCCCTCTGCTGTTTGTTATATTCATTAATGATCTTGATTTAGGCATAACTAGTAGGATTAGTAAATTTGCAGATGATACCAAAATGGGGAGAGTGATAAATTCAGACAGTGACTTTGAACACCGTCAAAGAGATCTAGATACCTTACATGAGTGGTCAGTAGACTGGCAAATGAATTTTAATACTGATAAATGCAAGGTACTACAGATAAGGAAGACGAATACAAACGTTAAGTATAAACTAGGTAACACGGAAATAGAAAACTCAGTTTGTGAAAAAAATCAAGGTGTATTTGTTAGCAACGACTTGAAACCTAGAAAACAATGTATTAGCGTTCGCAACAAGGCAAACAGGATTCTTGGGTTCATATCTAGGTCTGTGAGTAACAGAACTGCTGACGTTATCTTGAAACTTTACCTAGCATTAGTGAGGCCACACATGGATTATGCGGTTCAGTTCTGGTGTCCTTATTATAGAATGGACATAGATTCTTTGGAGAGAGTACAAAGAAGAATGACAAAATGATCCATAATATTAGAAACCTTCCATATGAAGAAAGACTGAAAAGCTTAGGCTTACATTCATTAGAGAGGCGTAGAGTTAGGGGAGATATGATAGAGGTGTACAAGTGGGTAAGTGGGATTAACAAGGGTAAAATGGAAGATGTTCTGAAGCTCAGTAATAAAGAAATAACTAGAACAAATGGCTTTAAATTAGATAAATTCCGATACAGAAAGGATATAGGCAAGCACTGGTTTGGTAATAGAGTTGTGGATATGTGGAATAGGCTACCGAGTGCTATAGTAGGATCGGGGACGCTAGGGAGCTTCAAGACGAAGTTGGATAGGCACATGGAAGTGCTGGGATGGGTGTGAAAGGGATCTGCCCTGTATGGGCCAGTCGGCCTCCTGCAGTATCCCACTTTCTTATGTTCTTATGTTCTTATGTTTCGTGTAATTCACATCTTCAGGGGTGAGTACAGACTAAAGAGAAATACAAACCAAGGTGTATATATACAGAGGAGGGTGAGACCAGGTCCACAATGGTCAGGTATTAGGTAAGATGGTCGGGTGACCCGATCTTCTCACCTGATTACAAATCTTCTTAATTACAAAATTGTCCAGCTTGTACATGCCGTTACTCAAATTCATGTTGAATGCTTCGGTATGTTTAATAAAACTAGATTCTATGATGTTCCTACTATCAATTGAATTACATGGTAATATTGAGGAGGCATTATCCCAGCCAATGCAATGCTTGTTATCCCTCAAATGAACAAACAGAGCATTGGATTCCTGGCCTGTCCTAACACTGTATTTGTGTTGTTTAATTCTAGTTGCAAGATCTTTACCTGTCTGGCCTAAGTAAAACATATTACATTCCTTGCAAGGAACTTTATAAATGCAACCAATTGTGTTGTTGGGGGAGTTCTTGATTAACATTTGTTTAACAGTGCATGAGTTTTTAAATGCCACATTGACGTTCCAGGTTTTTAGTTATGAAGGAATGTGTGAGAAATTTTTGTGAAATGATGAGGAATACAAATATATATATAATATTGGCTCAAACCTTAAATACCCTAGATCTTTCATAGACAAATGCCTAAACATTACTAAGAAAACTTTTTATAGAACTGATCCCAAGCCCACCCATGACCATAAGAATATCTTAATATTACCATTTTACAAAAATTTCTCACACAGTCCTTCACAACTAAAAACCTGGAACGTCAATGTGGCATTTAAAAACTCATGCACTGTTAAACAAATGTTAATCAAGAACTCCCCCAACAACACAATTGGTTGCATTTATAAAGTTCCTTGCAAGGAATGTAATATGTTTTACTTAGGCAACTAGAATTAAACAACACAAATACAGTGTTAGGACAGGCCAGGAATCCAATGCTCTGTTTGTTCATTTGAGGGATAACAAGCATTGCATTGACTGGGATAATGCCTCCTCAATATTACCATGTAATTCAATTGATAGTAGGAACATCATAGAATCTAGTCTTATTAAACATACCGAAGCATTCAACATGAATTTGAGTAACGGCATGTACAAGCTGGACAATTTTGTAATTAAGAAGATTTGTAACCAGGTGAGAAGATCGGGTCACCCGACCATCTGACCTGACCACCAACCGTTGTGTGCTATTTAAAGATTAGTAGGGTCATTACCTAATACCTGACCATTGTGGACCTGGTCTCACCCTCCTCTGTATATATACACCTTGGTTTGTATTTCCAGAGAATCCACAATCCGAAAAACTATTTCAGGCAACATATGCAAGCGAACTGAGAGAAAGACTACATCTAGACGAACAAAGGTTTGAGCAAGGAGCAACAGCTGATACACAAGGAACACAAGCGACTGATAGAGATCCCAGACAAATGACTAGAAGTGACAAAGAGAAGATAGAAATAACAAAAGGACAGACTATAAGACAAAGGAGTAGGAGGAGAGAAGATAAGATGGAAACTGATCACAATATACAACCTGAATCTGCTGAAGAAATTGGATTAAAAGTTATCACTACAACAAAATATGGAATCCCAACATCGAGACCAACAGGAGGGACAATAGTAAAAAATTGTGAAGGAGGGATATACAAGTGGACATATCAAGAAAAATCCCTAAGTGAAGATTATGTCTGGTCACTAATTACTACGGACAAACTAAAGATTACGACCAAAGACTTTAAAATAGTAGATCCGTCAGAGTTTAGAAGAGTCAGAACCGGGAAACAGGATGATAGGTCTCCACTTCAACAGTCACAATCCAAGTATAAGAAATAATGGACAATAGACAAACAGTAAAACTTTAAGAATAATACAACACAACGTAAGAAACTGGAAGACCGAGAGAATTAACCTAAGTAATATATATCAAGAAATTGACCCTGACATTATACTAATAAGCAGTCACGGTGAGACAGAAAACAACAACATAAAACTCTTTAACTATTATGTAAACCAAAGAAATAAATCGGGCGAGAAAAATGACGGAGTAGCGATAGCAGTTAAAAGAAACTTAAAATTTAAACTAATTGATGACTTCCAGGATGAATTTCTAGCAATAAAAATAAATACAACTCAAGGAGACGTAATTATTGCTACTTGTATCTCCCTGAGACAGCCCTACTTTACCTATAGAAGACCTATTAAATTGGCCAACAATAGTCATCGATGTACATCTTAAGGAGACTTTAACGCCAGTATGAGATTTGAAACAATACAAATAACGTCGTGAAACTTGTAATCAATTAATAAATTTAGGGAAAATCAATCATCTGGGTCCTAACTTTCCAACCTGGAGAAATCACAATACACAATCGACACCAGACAAAATTTTTACCAACAACAAAGCCTTTTTCAATTACCATATAATACAGGGACCTCTTACAGGCAGTGACCATCTGCCAATTATACTAACACTGTCAACAAGCCCCATACAGATACCAATAAAAAAGAGACTGAAAATGGGTAAAACAGACTGGGACAGCTTCAAAGACGACTTAAGTAATCACCACTCGATTAACCTACAAGGGAAAACAACAGAAGATATAGACTCAGAAATGGACAGATTGCACTCAGCAATAAAAACATCTATAACCAAACACACTCCTACTTCACACTTTAGAACATTACCCAACAACAGACTATCAGAAGAAGTTAAATTAATCCAGACCTATTACAATGAAATAAACAGGTATATGGAAAGACACGGCAGTAACAGATGACTATATACGACACAGATAGCACTACAGATAAAATTAAGAGACGCATGTAAGGCAGCAAACAATATAAAATGGAATGATATTATAATGGCGGCTGACATGACTAAAGACACAAAAACATTTTGGACTTCCATAAACAAGATGATGGGGCACAACAAGCAAAAAACACCATACATTAAAGACCAAAATGGAACAAAATTGCACGAGGAAAATGAACAAGAGTCAGCATTCAAAAGCGAATGGGTAAAAGTTTTAAAATATCAGATGAGGAAAATGAAGATTTTGATAGTGAACACGAAGAAAGGATAGAAGAAGAAATGGGAAGACAAATACATAGAATCACCCCAAGGCAATATATAGACTATAACTTATTACCTAATAATCAAATAATAACCATGGGAGAAATGATGCACTGTGTGGGGAAATTTAAGGAAAAAGCCCCTGGGCTCACAGGTATTACACGAAATATGATCATGAATCTACCTGAAAAAATTTTAAATACACTATTAAACATTTATAACGCATGCTTAATAACTGGTTACTTTCCAGACAAACTAAAATATGCTAAAATGATATTTATTCCTAAGGAGGGTAAGGACAATAAGGAAATATTAAACTACAGGCCAATATCTTTATTAGAAATTACGGGGAAACTATTGGAAAAAATATTAAATTCAAGACTTATAGCCTTTTTAACACAACATGGGAAAACTAACAACAGACAACATGGTTTTATGCCCAATAGAAATACCCTAACTGCAATAGCTACAATAACGGAAATAATTGCAATAGAAAAAAGCAAGGGTAACCAGATCAATATAATTTTAAGGGATGTTTCTAAGGCTTTTGATAAAGTTTGGCATTTAGGCTTGAAATATAAATATTAAAACTGGGACTTAACGAATACTTGCTAAGAATATTGTGTAACTATTTAGATGATAGGAGAGCACAAATTCAAATTGAAAACTTTTTGGGAACTATGTTTAATCTTGAAGGAAATTATACAATTTATACTTCAGACACACCTCAACTACCCTTTGTGAATATGTAATGTTTGCTGATGATATTACTCAAATGATATCATACCCAGGAAAATCAACTCAATTTATATGGCACTCTACACGGTAAGAGCGATAAAAAAACATAAATGATTTTGAGAAAAATGGAAAATCAGGACAAAATACGAACAAATTCAAGATAATACCAATAGCCAAAGATTAAAAACAAGTCAGTAATAATTCGACCAGGAACTATACCCACTACGACACTGAAGGTAGGATGCATGGATTAAAACTAAAAAGAGGATATATAACGCCTTCAAAATAAAGACAATGAATAAAATAAGATTATCCGTAAGCCTTTTAAGAACCTTAGCATTAATGTGAAAGATTTATATTGTAACCAATACGATAATTATGGACTACCCACCCATCAAATTCGAACTACTAAAAACATTGCATTAAAAGGTTACAAAAAGTACAAAATATAGCCCTCAGATTTATATATAACATAAAATATACAGACCACATCAATAATGAACAGCTACACAAGAGAGCAAACCTCTTAGCAATCAATGTAGATATACACAACAAAGCTGTAAATATTTGGAAAAAAGTGACTGAACTTAACACAGAAACATATCAAAACTGGATAAATAATATAGACAACGAAGGATTCCAAGAACACAGTTGGTTTAAATCAGCCAGGAAGAAAGTAATTGAACCATCTCCTGCCCCAATATACATATAAAACATTAATAGAGAGAATAAAAGATGAGAGTGACCTACCAGTTCCACAAGAACCTGGTAGGCCTCTCCATACAATGTACCGTTAGACTAACATAACTAATATTTAACATTTAACATTTAACATTTAACATTGAACTAACATCTTAGGTCAGACTACCTCCCAGCTACACAAGGACTCAAGGGCTCACTAACCCAAAAAAAAATATATATATATATATATATATATATATATATATATATATATATATATATATATATATATATATATATATATATATATATATATATATGTATATATATATATATATATATATATATATATATATATATATATATATATATATATATATATATATATATATATATATTAATAATACTAATAATAATAATGTGATTACCCTCTCAGTTATATCAGCCAGGAAGAAGTAATTGAACCACCTCCTGCCTCAATATACACATTTCTACATAAAACATTACTAGAGGAATAAAGATGAGAGTGACCAACCAGCTCCACTAAGAACCTGGCAGGCCTCTCCATACAGTGTACCTTTAGACTAACACAACTAACACTTAACTAACACCAAAAAAAAAAAAGAAAAAAAAAAAAAGAAA
>NW_024738973.1:0-14952 GCF_018991925.1 Homarus americanus | reverse complement strand
TCTTACTGATGAAGCTGTCTTACTGATGAAGCTGTCATACTGATGACGTTGTCTTACTGATGAAGCTGTCCTACTGATGATGCTGTCTTACTCATGATGCGGTCTTGATGATGAAGCTGTTTTACTGATGAAGCTGTCTTACTGATGATGTCTTACTGATGAAGCTGTCTTACTGATGAAGCTGTCTTACTGATAAAGCTGTCTTACTGATGAAGCTGTCCTACTGTTGATGCTGTCTTACTCATGATGCGGTCTTGATGATGAAGCTGTTTTACTTATGTAGCTGTCTTACTGATGATGTCTTACTGATGAAGCTGTCTTACTGATGAAGCTGTCTTACTGATGATGCTGTCTTACTGATGATGCTGTCTTACTGATGAAGCTGTCTTGCTGATGAAGTTGTCTTACTGATGAAGTTGTCTTACTGATGAAGCTGTCTTACTGATGAAGCAGTCTTGATGATGAAGCTGTTTTACTGATGAAGCTGTCTTACTGATGATGGCTTACTGATGAAGCTTTCTAACTGATGAAGCTGTCTTACTGTTGATGCTGTCTTACTGATGATGCTGTCTTACTGATGAAGCTGTCTTACTGATGATGCTGTCTTACTGATGAAGCTGTCTTACTGATGATGCTGTCTTACTGATGAAGTTGTCTTACTGATGATGCTGTCTTACTGATGATGGTGTCTTACTGATGAAGCTGTCTTACTGATGATGCTGTCTTACTGATGAAGTTGTCTTACTGATGAAGCTGTCTTACTGATGATGCTGTCTTACTGATGAAGCTGTCTTACTGATGAAGCTGTCTTACTGATGAAGTTGTCTTACTGATGATGCTGTCTTGCTGATGATGCTGTCTTTCTGATGAAGTTGTCTTACTGATGATGCTGTCTTACTGATGATGCTGTCTTACTGATGATGCTGTCTTACTGATGAAGCTGTCTTGCTGATGAAGTTGTCTTACTGATGAAGCTGTCTTACTGATGAAGCTGTCTTACTGATGATGCTGCCTTACTGATGATGCTGTCTTACTGATGATGTCATATTGATGAAGCTGTCTAACTGATGATGTCATATTGATGAAGCTGTCTAACTGATGAAGTTGTCTTACTGATGAAGCTGTCTTGATGATGAAGCTGTTTTACTGATGAAGCTGTCTTACTGATGATGTCATATTGATGAAGCTGTCTAACTGATGAAGTTGTCTTACTGATGAAGCTGTCTTACTGATGATGCTGTCTTGATGATGAAGCTGTCTTGATGATGAAGCTGTTTTACTGATGAAGCTGTCTTACTGATGATGGCTTACTGATGAAGCTGTCTAACTGATGAAGTTGTCTTACTGATGAAGTTGTGTTACTGAAGAAGTTGTCTTACTGATGATGCTGTCTTACTGATGATGCTGTCTTACTGATGAAGCTGTCTTGCTGATGAAGTTGTCTTACTGATGAAGTTGTCTTACTGATGAAGCTGTCTTACTGATGATGCTGTCTTACTGATGATGCTGTCTTGATGATGAAGCTGTTTTACTGATGAAGCTGTCTTACTGATGAAGCTGTCTTACTGATGATGCTGTCTTACTGATGAAGCTGTCTTACTGATGATGCTGTCTTACTGATGAAGCTGTCTTACTGATGATGGCTTACTGATGAAGCTTTCTAACTGATGAAGTTGTCTTACTGATGAAGTTGTCTTACTGATGATGATGTCTTACTGGTGAAGTTGTCTTACTGATGAAGCTGTCTTACTGATGATGCTGTCTTACTGATGATGCTGTCTTACTGATGAAGTTGTCTTACTGCTGATGATGTCTTACTGATGAAGCTGTTTTATTGATGAAGTTGTCTTACTGATGATGATGTCTTACTGATGAAGCTGTCTAACTGATGAAGTTGTCTTACTGCTGATGCTGTCTTACTGATGATGCTGTCTTGATGATGAAGCTGTTTTACTGATGATGTCTTACTGATGAAGCTGTCTAACTGATGAAGTTGTCTTACTGATGAAGTTGTCTTACTGATGATGTCTTACTGATGAAGCTGTCTAACTGATGAAGTTGTCTTACTGATGAAGCTGTCTTACTGATGATGGCTTACTGATGATGCTGTCTTACTGATGATGCTGTCTTGATGATGAAGTTGTCTTACTGATGATGTCTTACTGATGAAGCTGTCTAACTGATGCTGTCTTACTGATGGAAGCTGTCCTTACTCATGATGCTGTCTTACTGATGAGAGTTGTCTTACTGATGATGCTGTCTTACTGATGATGCTGTCTTACTGATGATGCTGTCTTGCGAATGAAGCTGTCTTACTAATGATGTGTCTTACTGATGAAACTGTCTTGCTGATGAAGCTGTTTTTACTAATGATGCCATCGCACCGATGAAACTGTCTTTTGAAGTGAAACTGTCTTATGATGAAGCTGTCTTACTGATGAAACTGTCTTGCTGAAGGTAAACTGTCTTACTAATGATGCTGTTTTACTGATGATGCTGTCTTGCAGTGGCTGTCTTGCTGATAGGCTGTCTTACTGATGAGAAACTGTCTTACCCAGTGAGCTGTCTTACACAGTAGGCTGTGTCTTACTAATGATGCTGTCTTACTGATGAAACTGTCTTACAGTGAAGCTGTCTTACTGATGAAGCTGTCTTACTGATGAAGCTGTCTTACTAATAATGCTGTCTTACTGATGAAGCTCTCTTACTGATGAAACTGTCTTACTGATGAAGCTGTCTTACTGATGAAGCTGTCTTACTGATGAAACTGTCTTACTGATGAAACTGTCTTACTGATGAAGCTGTCTTACTGATGATGCTGTTTTACTGATGATGCTGTCTTACTGATGAAGCTGTCTTACTGATGATGCTGTCTTACTGATGAAGTTGTCTTACTGATGAAGCTGTCTTACTGATGAAACTGTCTTACTGATGAAGCTGTCTTACTGATGATGCTGTCTTACTGATGAAGCTGTCTTACTGATGAAGTTGTCTTACTGATGATGCTGTCTTACGGATGATGCTGTCTTACTGATGAAGCTGTCTTACTGATGAAGTTGTCTTACTGATGAAGTTGTCTTACTGATGAAGTTGTCTTACTGATGATGCTGTCTTACTGATGAAGTTGTCTTACTGATGAAGTTGTCTTACTGATGAAGTTGTCTTACTGATGAAGCTGTCTTACTGATGAAGTTGTCTTACTGATGAAGTTGTCTTACTGATGAATTTGTCTTACTGATGATGCTGTCTTACGGATGATGCTGTCTTACTGATGAAGCTGTCTTACTGATGATGCTGTCTTACTGATGAAGCTGTCTTACTGATGATGCTGTCTTACTGATGAAGTTGTCTTACTGATGATGTTGTCTTACTGATGAAGCTGTCTTACTGATGATGCTGTCTTACTGATGAAGTTGTCTTACTGATGATGCTGTCTTACGGATGAAGCTGTCTTACTGATGATGCTGTCTTACTGATGATGCTGTCTTACTGATGAAGCTGTCTTGCACTGATGAGGATTGTCTTACTGGTATTCTGTCTTACGGATGAAGCTGTCTTACTGATGATGCTGTCTTAATGATGATGCTGTCTTACTGATGAAGCTGTCTTACTGATGAAGTTGTCTTACTGATGATGCTGTCTTACTGATGAAGCTGTCTTACTGATGAAGTTGTCTTACTGATGATGCTGTCTTACGGATGATGCTGTCTTACTGATGAAGCTGTCTTACTGATGATGCTGTCTTACTGATGAAGCTGTCTTACTGATGATGCTGTCTTACTGATGATGCTGTCTTACTGATAAAGCTGTCTTACTGATGATGCTGTCTTACTGATGATGCTGTCTTACTGATAAAGCTGTCTTACTGATGATGCTGTCTTACTGATGATGCTGTCTTACTGATGAAGCTGTCTTACTGATGAAGTTGTCTTACTGATAAAGCTGTCTTACTGATGATGCTGTCTTACTGATGATGCTGTCTTACTGGGTGAAGCTGTTTACTGATATTGATGCTGTCTTACTAGTAGGCTCTGTCTTACTGATGATGCTGTCTTACTGATGAAGCTGTCTTGCTGATGATGCTGTCTTACTGGTGAAAACTGTTGTTTTTATGATGGAATACTTTCTCTTACTGATGAAACTGTCTTCACGGATGATGCTGTCTACTGATGAAGCTGTCTTACTGATAAGTTGTCTCTTACTGATAAAGTTGTCTTACTGATGAGCTGTCTCTTACTTTGTTGTTACTGTCTTACTGATGATGCTGTCTCTTGTTCCCCCCATTTGTATTACTGATGATGCTGTCTTACTGAAGATGCTGTCTTACTGATAATGCTATCTTACTGATGATGCTGTCTTTCTCATGAAGCTGTCTTACTGATGAAGCTGTCTTACTGATGAGGTTGTCTTACTGATGATGCTGTCTTACTGATAATGCTATCTTACTGATGATGCTGTCTTACTGATGATGCTGTCTTTCTCATGAAGCTGTCTTACTGATGAAGCTGTCTTACTGATGATGCTGTCTTACTGATGATGCTGTCTTAATGATGATGCTGTCTTACTGATGATGCTGTCTTAATGATGAAGCTGTCTTAATGATGAAGCTGTTTACTGATGAAGCTGTCTTACTGATGAAGTTGTCTTACTGATGATGCTGTCTTACTGATGAAGTTGTCTTACTGATGAAGCTGTCTTACTGATGAAGCTGTCTTACTGACGAAGCTGTCTAACTGATGAAGTTGTCTTACTGATGATGCTGTCTTACTGATGATGCTGTCTTACTGATGAAGTTGTCTTAGGGATGAAGTTGGCTTACTGATGATGCTGTCTTACTGATGATGCTGTTTTACTGATGCTGTTGTCTTACTGTTGATGCTGTCTTACTGATGATGCTGTCTTACTGATGATGCTGTTTTACTGATGAAGCTGTCTTATTGATGAAGTTGGCTTACTGATGATGCTGTCTTACTGATGATGCTGTTTTACTGATGCTGTTGTCTTACTGTTGATGCTGTCTTACTGATGATGCTGTCTTACTGATGATGCTGTTTTACTGATGCTGTTGTCTTACTGATGATGCTGTCTTACTGATGATGCTGTCTTACTGATGATGCTGTCTTACTGATGAAGTTGTCTTACTGATGATGCTGTCTTACTGATGATGCTGTCTTACTGATGATGCTGTTTTACTGATGATGCTGTCTTACTGATGAAGTTGTCTTACTGATGATGCTGTCTTACTGATGAAGCTGTCTTACTGATGAAGCTGTCTTACTGATGATGCTGTCTTACTGATGATGCTGTCTTACTGATGAAGCTGTCTTACTGATGATGCTGTCTTACTGATGATGCTGTCTTACTGATGATGCTGTCTTATTGATGAAATTGTCTTACTGATGATGCTGTCTTACTGATGATGCTGTCTTACTGGTGAAGCTGTCTAACTGATGAAGCTGTCTTATTGATGAATTTATCTTATTGATGTTGCTGTCTTGCTGATCATGCTGTCTTACTGATGAAACTGTCTTACTAATGAAGCTGTCTTAATGATGAAGCTGTATAACTGATGAAGTTGTCTTACTGATGATGCTGTCTTACTGATGAAGCTGTCTTACTGATGATGCTGTCTTGCTGATGATGCTGTCTTACTGATGAAGCTGTCTTACTGATGAAGCTGTCTTACTGATGAAGTTGTCTTACTGATGAAGCTGTCTTACTGATGATGCTGTATTACTGATGAAGCTGTCTTACTGATGATGCTGTCTTACTGATGATGCAGTTTTACTGATGAATGCTGTCTTACTGATGATGCTGTCTTACTGATGATGCTTACTGATGATGCTGTCTTACTGATGATGCTGTCTTACTGATGAAGTTGTCTTACTGATGAAGCTGTCTTACTGATGATGCTGTCTTACTGATGAAGCTGTCTTACTGATGATGCTGTCTTACTGATGATGCTGTCTTACTGATGAAGCTGTCTTACTGATGATGCTGTCTTACTGATGAAGCTGTCTTACTGATGATGCTGTCTTACTGATGATGCTGTCTTGATGATGAAGCTGTCTTACTGATGAAGTTGTCTTACTGATGAAGTTGTCTTACTGATGAAACTGTATTACTGATGATGCTGTCTTACTGATGATGCTGTCTTGATGATGAAGCTGTTTTACTGATGAAGCTGTCTTACTGATGATGTCTTACTGATGAAGCTGTCTTACTGATGAAGCTGTCATACTGATGACGTTGTCTTACTGATGAAGCTGTCCTACTGATGATGCTGTCTTACTCATGATGCGGTCTTGATGATGAAGCTGTTTTACTGATGAAGCTGTCTTACTGATGATGTCTTACTGATGAAGCTGTCTTACTGATGAAGCTGTCTTACTGATAAAGCTGTCTTACTGATGAAGCTGTCCTACTGTTGATGCTGTCTTACTCATGATGCGGTCTTGATGATGAAGCTGTTTTACTTATGTAGCTGTCTTACTGATGATGTCTTACTGATGAAGCTGTCTTACTGATGAAGCTGTCTTACTGATGATGCTGTCTTACTGATGATGCTGTCTTACTGATGAAGCTGTCTTGCTGATGAAGTTGTCTTACTGATGAAGTTGTCTTACTGATGAAGCTGTCTTACTGATGAAGCAGTCTTGATGATGAAGCTGTTTTACTGAGAAAGCTGTCTTACTGATGATGGCTTACTGATGAAGCTGTCTAACTGATGAAGTTGTCTTACTGATGAAGTTGTCTTACTGATGAAGTTGTCTTACTGATGATGCTGTCTTACTGATGATGCTGTCTTGATGATGAAGCTGTTTTACTGATGAAGCTGTCTTACTGATGATGGCTTACTGATGAAGCTGTCTAACTGATGAAGTTGTCTTACTGATGAAGCTGTCTTACTGATGATGCTGTCTTACTGATGATGCTCTTTTACTGATGATGCTGTCTTGATGATGAAGCTGTTTTACTGATGAAGCTGTCTTACTGATGATGTCCTACTGATGAAGCTGTCATACTGATGAAGCTGTCTTACTGATGATGCTGTCTTACTCATGATGCTGTCTTGATGATGAAGCTGTTTTACTTATGAAGCTGTCTTACTGATGATGTCTTACTGATGAAGCTGCCGAACTGATGAAGTTGTCTTACTGATGATGCTGTCTTACTGATGATGCTGTCTTACTGATGAAGCTGTCTTGCTGATGAAGTTGTCTTACTGATGAAGCTCTCTTACTGATGAAGCTGTCTTAATGATGATGCTGTCTTACTGATGATGCTGTCTTGATGATGAAGCTGTTTTACTGATGAAGCTGTCTTACTGATGAAGTTGTCATACTGATGATGCTGTCTTACTGATGAAGCTGCCTTAGTGATGAAATTGTCTTACTGATGAAATTGTCTTACTGGTGAAGCTGTCTTATTGATGAATTTATCTTACTGATGTTGCTGTTTTGCTGATCATGCTGCCTTACTGATGAAGCTGTCTTACTGATGATGCTGTCTTACTGATGGCGCTGACTTAATGATGAAGCTGTCAAACTGATGAAGTTGTCTTACTGATGATGCTGTCTTACTGATGAAGCTGTCTTACTGATGATGCTGTCTTACTGATGCCTGTCTTACTGATGAAGCTGTCTTACTGATGAAGTTGTCTTACTGATGAAGCTGTCTTACTGATGAAGCTGTCTTATCGGATGAAGCTGTCTTACTCATTAATGCCGTCTTACCGATGAAGTTGCATTACTGATGAAGCTTGCTACTTGATGAAGTGTCGCATTTGATGAAGTTGTTTTACCGATGAAGCTGGTTCATTGATGATGTCTTTACCGATGATGCTCTCTTACTGATGATGCTGTCTTGATGATGAAGCTGTTTTACTGATGAAGCTGTCTTACTGATGATGTCTTACTGATGAAGCTGTCTTACTGATGAAGCTGTCTTACTGATGAAGCTGTCTTACTCATGATGCTGTCTTGATGATGAAGCTGTTTTACTTATGAAGCTGTCTTACTGATGGTGTCTTACGGACGAAGCTGTCTAACTGATGAAGTTGTCTTACTGGTGATGCTGTCCTACTGATGATGCTGTCTTACTGATGAAGCTGTCTTGCTGATGAAGTTGTCTTACTGATGAAGCTGTCTTACTGATGAAGCTGTCTTAATGATGATGCTGTCTTACTGATGATGCTGTCTTGATGATGAAGCTGTTTTACTGATGAAGCTGTCTTACTGATGAAGTTGTCTTACTGATGATGCTGTCTTACTGATGATGCTGTCCTACTGATGAAGCTGTCTTATTGATGAAATTGTCTTACTGATGAAGCTGTCTTACTGATGAAGTTGTCTTACCGATTAAGCTGTCTTACTGATGAAGCTGTCTTACTGATGAAGTTGTCTTACTGATGAAGCTGTCTTACTGATGAAGCTGTCTTACTGATGAAGTTGTCTTACTGATGAAGCTGTCTTACTGATGATGTTGTCTTACTGATGATGTCTTACTGATGAAGCTGTCTTACTGATGAAGCTGTCTTACCGATGATGTCTTACTGATGAAGCTGTCTAACTGATGAAGTTGTCTTACTGATGAAGCTGTTTTACTTATGAAGTTGTCTTACTAATGATGTCTTACTGACGAAGCTCTCTAACTGATGAAGTTGTCTTATTGATGTTGCTCTCATTCTGATGGAGTTGTCTTACTGATGATGCTGTGTTACTGATGATGCTGTTCACTTGATGGCTTTCGTTCTGTTGATGGTTGTCTTTATCATTAGTTGTCTTTACTGATGAAGCTTTACTGATGATGCTGTCTTTTACTGATGAAGCTTGTCTTTACTGATGGAAGCTGTTTTACTGATGAAGCTGTCTTTTACTGATGATGTCTTTACTGATGAAGCTGTTCAACTGATGAAGTTGTCTTTACTGATGATGCTGTCTTGATGATGAAGCTGTTTTACTGATGAAGCTGTCTTACTGATGATGTCTTACTGATGAAGCTGTCTAACTGATGAAGTTGTCTTACTGATGATGCTGTCTTATTGATGATGCTGTCTTACTGATGAAGTTTTCTTACTGATGATGCTGTCTTACTGATGACGTTGTCTTACTGATGAAGCTGACTTACTGAAGACGCTGTCTTACTGATGATGCTGTCTTGATGATGAAGCTGTTTTACTGATGAAGCTGTCTTACTGATGATGTCTTACAGATGAAGCTGTCTAACTGATGAAGTTGTCTTACTGATGAAGTTGTCTTACTGATGGAGCTGTCTTACTGATGATGCTGTCTTACTGATGATGCTCTCTTACTGATGATGCTGTCTTGATGATGAAGCTGTTTTACTGATAAAGCTGTCTTACTGATGATGTCCTACTGATGAAGCTGTCTAACTGATGAAGTTGTCTTACTGCTGATGCTGTCTTACTGATGATGCTGTCTTGATGATGAAGCTGTTTTACTGATGAAGCTGTCTTACTGATGATGTCTTACTGATGAAGCTGTCTAACTGATGAAGCTGTCTTACTGATGATGCTGTCTTACTGATGCTGCTGTCTTGATGATGAAGCTGTTTTACTGATGAAGCTGTCTTACTGATGATGTCTTACTGATGAAGCTGTCTAACTGATGAAGTTGTCTTACTGATGAAGTTGTCTTATTGATGAAGTGTCTTACTGATGATGCTGTCTTACTGATGATGCTGTCTTATTGATGGTTGTTCACCATACGTTGTCTTATCACGATGTTCACTGATGATGCCGTCTTACCGATGATGCTGTCTTACTGACGAAGCTGTCTTTTACTGATACGCCGTTCATTGATGATGCTGTCTTTGATTGATGATGTTGTCTTACTTCGATGAAGCTTTACCAATTTAGCGTTGCCCGATATGACGCTGTCTTCACCGATGCAGTTGTTCACTGATGAAGTTGTCTTACTTCGATGATGCCGTTCACTGATTGCGCTGCCTGCTGAAGATGCTGGTTCACTGATAATGCTGTCTTACTAATGATGCTGTCTTGCTGATGAAGCCGTTCTACTGATGAAGCCGTCTTACTGATGAAGTTGTTTTACCGATGATGCGGTCTTACTGATGTACGCCTTTACCGATAATGCTGTCTTTACCGATGATGCTGTCTTAACGATGAAGCTGTTTTTACTGATGGCTTGTCTTTACTGATGATGTCTTACCGACGAAGTTTCTAACCGATGAAGTTGTCTTACTGATGATGCTGTCTTATTGATGATGCTGTCTTACTGATGAAGTTGTCTTAGTGATGATGCTGTCTTACTGATGATGCTGTCTTACTGATGAAGCTGTCTTACTGATGAAGTTGTCTTACTGATGATGCTGTCTTACTGATGATGCTGTCTTACTGAGGATGCTGTCTTACTGATGAAGCTGTCTTACTAATGATGCTGTCTTACTGATGAAGCTGTCTTACTGATGAAGTTGTCTTACTGATGATGCTGTCTTACTGATGAAGTTGTCTTACTGATGATGCTGTCTTACTGATGAAGTTGTCTTACTCATGATGCGGTCTTGATGATGAAGCTGTTTTATTTATGAAGCTGTCTTACTGATGATGTCTTACTGACGAAGCTTTCTAACTGATGAAGTTGTCTTACTGATGATGCTGTCTTACTGATGATGCTCTCTTACTGATGAAGTTGTCTTACTGATGATACTGTCTTACTGATGATGCTGTCTTACTGATGAAGCTGTCTTACTGATGATGCTGTCTTACAGATGATGCTGTCTTACTGATGAAGCTGTCTTATTGATGATGCTGTCTTACTGATGATGCTGTCTTGATGATGAAGCTGTTTTACTGATGAAGCTGTGTTACTGATGAAGTTGTCATACTGATGATGCTGTCTTACTGATGAAGCTCTCTTACTGATGAAGCTGTCTTATTGATGATGCTGTCCTACTGATGATGCTGTCTTGATGATGAAGCTGTCTTACTGATGATGCTGTCTTACAGATGATGCTGTCTTACTGATGAAGCTGTCTTATTGATGATGCTGTCTTACTGATGATGCTGTCTTGATGATGAAGCTGTTTTACTGATGAAGCTGTGTTACTGATGAAGTTGTCATACTGATGATGCTGTCTTACTGATGATGCTGTCTTACTGGTGAAGTTGTCTAACTGATGAAGCTGTCTTATTGATGAATTTATCTTACTGATGTTGCTGTCTTGCTGATGATGCTGTCTTACTGATGATGCTGTCTTGCTGATGATGCTGTCTTACTGATGGCGCTGACTTAATGATGAAGCTGTCTAACTGATGAAGTTGTCTTACTGATGATGCTGTCTTACTGATGAAGCTGTCTTACTGATGATGCTGTCTTACTGATGCCTGTCTTACTGATGAAGCTGTCTTACTGATGAAGTTGTCTTACTGATGAAGCTGTCTTACTGATGAAGCTGTCTTACTGATGATGGTGTCTTACTGATGATGGTGAATTGATGATGAAGCTGTTTTACTTATGAAGCTGTCATACTTATGATGTCTTACTGACGAAGCTGTCTAACTGATGAAGTTGTCTTACTGATGAAGTTGTCTTACTGATGAAGCTGTCTTACTGATGATGCTGTCTTACTGATGATGCTGTCTTACTGATGAAGCTATTTTACTGATGAAGCTGTCCTACTGATGATGTCTTACAGATGAAGCTGTCTAACTGATGAAGTTGTCTTACTGATGAAGTTGTCTTACTGATGGAGCTGTCTTACTGATGATGCTGTCTTATTGATGATGCTCTTTACTGATGAAGCTGTCTTACTAATGATGTCTTAGTAATGAAGCTGTCTAACTGATGAAGCTGTCTTACTGATGAAGTTGTCTTACTGATGAAGCTGTCTTACTGATGAAGCTGTCTTACTGATGATGCTCTCTTACTGATGATGCTGTCTTGGTGATGAAGCTGTTTTACTGATAAAGCTGTCTTACTGATGATGTCTTACTGATGAAGCTGTCTAACTGATGAAGTTGTCTTACTGATGAAGTTGTCTTATTGATGATGTCTTACTGATGAAGCTGTCTAACTGATGAAGCTGTCTTACTGATGATGCTGTCTTACTGATGCTGCTGTCTTGATGATGAAGCTGTTTTATTGATGAAGCTGTCTTACTGATGATGTCTTACTGATGAAGCTGTCTAACTGATGAAGCTGTCTTACTGATGATGCTCTCTTACTGATGATGCTGTCTTGGTGATGAAGCTGTTTTACTGATAAAGCTGTCTTACTGATGCTGTCTTACTGATGATGCTGTCTTAATGATGAAGCTGTTTTACTGATGAAGCTGTCTTACTGATGATGTCTTACTGATGAAGCTGTCTAACTGATGAAGCTGTCTTACTGATGATGCTGTCTTACTGATGCTGCTGTCTTGATGATGAAGCTGTTTTATTGATGAAGCTGTCTTACTGATGATGTCTTACTGATGAAGCTGTCTAACTGATGAAGTTGTCTTACTGATGAAGTTGTCTTATTGATGAAGTGTCTTACTGATGATGCTGTCTTACTGATGATGCTGTCTTATTGATGAAGTTGTCTTACTGATGATGCTGTCTTACTGATGATGCTGTCTTATTGATGAAGCTGTCTTACTGATGAAGCTGTCTTACTGATGATGCTGTCTACTGATGATGCTGTCTTACTGATGATGTTGTCTTACTGATGAAGCTTTCTTACCAATGAAGCTGTCTTATATGACGCTGTCTTACTAATGAAGCTGTCTTACTGATGAAGTTGTCTTAGTGATGATGCTGTCTTACTGATGATGCTGTCTTACTGATGATGCTGTCTTACTGATGATGCTGTCTTACTGATGATGCTGTCTTACTGAGTAGAGGCATACTTACTGATGATGCTGTCTACTGATGATGCTGATGGCTTTCTTAGTAAAGCTGTCTTATGACCTTTGTCTTGCTGATGAAGCTGTCTTACTGTTGTCTTAGTGATGATGCTGTCTTACTGATGATGCTGTCTTACTGATGGGGAATTAGTATTGATGATGTATACACTGATCTGAAGCTGTCTTTGCTGATGAAGTTGTCTTACTGATGATGCTGTCTTACTGATGAAGCTGTCTTGCGATATGGTTGTCTTTACTGATGATGCTGTCTTACTGATGATGCTGTCTTACTGATGAAGCTGTCTTACTGATGATGCTGTCTTACTGATGATGCTGTCTTACTGATGAAGCTGTCTTACTGATGAAGTTGTCTTACTGATGATGCTGTCTTACTGATGAAGCTGTCTTGCGGATGAAGTTGTCTTACTGATGAAGCTCTCTTACTGATGAAGCTCTCTTACTGATGAAGCTGTCATACTGATGATGCTGTCTTACTGATGATGCTGTCTTGATGATGAAGCTGTTTTACTGATGAAGCTGTGTTACTGATGAAGTTGTCATACTGATGATGCTGTCTTACAGATGATGCTGTCTTACTGGTGAAGCTGTCTTACTGATGATGCTGTCTTACTGATGAAGCTGTCTAACTGATGAAGCTGTCTTATTGATGAATTTATCTTATTGATGTTGCTGTCTTGCTTATCATGCTGTCTTACTGATGAAACTGTCTTACTAATGAAGCTGTCTTACTGATGGCGCTGTCTTACTGATGATGCTGTCTTGATGATGAAGCTGTTTTACTGATGAAGCTGTCTTACTGATGATGCTGTCTTATTGATGAAGCTGTCTAACTGATGAAGCTGTCTTACAGATGGCGCTGTCTTACTGATGATGCTGTCTTACTGATGAAGCTGTCTTACTGATGAAGCTGTCTTACTGATGATGCTTTCTTACTGATGAAGCTGTCTTACTGATGAAGCTGTCTTATTGATGATGCTGTCTTACTGATGAAGCTGTCTTATTGATGAAATTGTCTTACTGATGATGCTGTCTTACTGATGATGCTGTCTTACTGGTGAAGCTGTCTAACTGATGAAGCTGTCTTATTGATGAATTTATCTTATTGATGTTGCTGTCTTGCTGATCATGCTGTCTTACTGATGAAACTGTCTTACTAATGAAGCTGTCTTACTGATGGCGCTGTCTTACTGATGATGCTGTCTTGATGATGAAGCTGTTTTACTGATGAAGCTGTCTTACTGATGATGCTGTCTTGATGATGAAGCTGTTTTACTGATGAAGCTGTGTTACTGATGAAGTTGTAATACTGATGATGCTGTCTTACAGATGATGCTGTCTTACTGGTGAAGCTGTCTTACTGATGATGCTGTCTTACTGATGATGCTGTCTTACTGGTGAAGCTGTCTAACTGATGAAGCTATCTTATTGATGAATTTATCTTACTGATGATGCTGTCTTACTGATGATGCTGTTTTACTGATGAAGCTGTGTTACTGATGAAGTTGTCATACTGATGATGCTGTCTTACAGATGATGCTGTCTTACTGATGAAGTTGTCTTAGTGATGATGCTGTCTTACTGATGAAGCTGTCTTATTGATGAAATTGTCTTACTGATGATGCTGTCTTACTGATGAAGCTGTCTTACTGATGAAGTTGTCTTAGTGATGATGCTGTCTTACTGATGAAGTTGTCTTACTGATGAAGTTGTCTTAGTGATGATGCTGTCTTATTGATGAAATTGTCTTACTGATGATGCTGTCTTGCTGATGATGCTGTCTTACTGGTGAAGCTGTCTAACTGATGAAGCTATCTTATTGATGAATTTATCTTACTGATGATGCTGTCTTACTGATGAAACTGTCTTACTGATGAGGCTGTCTTACTAATGAAGCTGTCTTACTGATGATGCTGTCTTACTGATGGCGCTGACTTAATGATGAAGCTGTCTTACTGATGATGTCTTACTGATGAAGCTGTCTTACTGATGATGCTGTCTTACTCATGATGCTGTCTTGATGATGAAGCTGTTTTACTTATGAAGCTGTCTTACTGATGATGT